>NC_018948.1:300000-495732 GCF_000304475.1 Kazachstania africana CBS 2517
CCATAATAGGATAATCATACTAAAACTAATATTATTTTCATTTTAATATATAATAATTGTCATAAATATATATAGTGTAAGAATAATTTCATTATACAAGAATAGCAGGATATTTAGAAAGCACTTTCTCTTCTTTTTCATGGGCTATACTATCCATTTCATCTCCATCATCTTCATATTCATCTTCTAACAGCGAACAAATTAAATAATCTTTAACCAAGTTGATGAAATTATGAATTTCATCGTTATCATCGTTACCATCGGCATCACACTCATCATCTTCTTCTCTTTCTTCCTCGTCATCTTTCCCATTGTTTCTTTGAACGGAACTGTAGGCATTATCAATCATATTGAAGCGAGAGGGATTGTCCAGATGTGGAGTTATATTACTACCAGGGTGTTGCATTTGTAAATTGCCACCATCTACCATGGGCATTCTTGACATCATAGGAGGTAATAAATTATTATTACCCAAATTGCTAGAAATCGACGGTAAATGTGGTATCGTTGGATATTTCTCTGTCGTAAACTTAGCATGTTGATTATTCGGTTTTATAACTTGTGATGGTACCATGTAATGATTTTGATTATAAGAATTTGCAATATTTTGAGATAATTTCGTAAAGAAAGCAGCGGCATTTGCCGTTTGATTTCTTGGTAACGAATCTATCATATTTAAAGGAGAGATAGTCCCATAACTATTTGAGTCCTGTTGTTGTTGCGTTGGAATCATTGCTCTAAAAGCTGAACATAATCTTTGATTATAAACGGGGTCGAATTGGTTTATATCTTCAGTCAAAAAATGTTGAAAAGATAAATTATTTTGAGGCATGGGTAGAGGTGGCAAGACATTATTGATGGGACTTGAGCCAGTATTATTGTTATTGTTAGTGTTGTTGTTGTCACTATTTTCATGAGCAATAGCACCTTGTCTCTTGGGTACAATAGCAGGAACACTTCTTGATCTTTTAATTTCGTCAAATTCTTTGAAACTTGGTTCTTCAGAGACTATTGATATTTTATTGACTCTTTTAGAACCAATTTTTGGACCTCTTTTCTTCTTTATTGAATTTGTTGCATCTAGATGAGTCTTTAAATGCTTTTTCAAATCCTGTGGTCTTTTGAATTTCTTGTCACAATTGGAACATTTGAAAGGTTTTAATGGGATGTGTACTCTAATATGTGAAGTGATATGATCTCTCTTTTCAGTCTTAATAGTACAATGCTCCCATTGACAATTTAACTGTAAATTTTTTTGTGATTTTCTACCAATGTGATCTTGACAAAGATGGTTATATAATAATTCAGGCTGATTGAAAACCATTTTACATTGGTTCCATTTACACTGCAATTTGATTTCATCCGCTGAAGAGGATGAGGAAGAAGGAGATGATGGAACTGAGGAAATCGATCCCTTTGTTGAGAGTGAAAAAGTATGATCTTTCGAGTTCAAAATATTGTTCATTGATGGAAGTTTTGCAGATTCTTCACCACTGGATGTACTTGATGTGTGGTTTAGTACGCCGTGAACAGAATTTTTCCTTGAATCTTTATTACTATGTAATCTTGGAATGGAAGATGAAGTTGGTGTTGATAAATTTGAATCATTATTAGTATCTATTTTCAAATCATTAACCTCTGATATTAGAGTGTTTGCTTCGCCATTTAATATATTTTCCAAAGCTAAAGAAGCGATCATCATGTATTAGTTTAATTAGAGAAACACTTATAAAGAAAATGATTTTGAAGTTAAAATATCTTGTTAGCTCCTGAATATAGAAGTAGTATAAGACACGATATGGTATTAAACGAGTCAACTACTGTAAGTAAATGTATGTATGCTGATGATTACGCGATAAACGGACTCAAACAATATACATCTCATCATTATATGTAAACTCTGTTTTATATATATATATAATGTCATACATGGATATTTTCCCATACAGACCATCATCTCGAGAATGAGAGAGAAAGATCACATCATCAACGGAGGAAGAATTTTTTAAACTTTTTTCTTTTTGGCTGAGAGCGACGGAATCGCAGCGAGAGTTTCCAATTTTGGCAATTGCATCCCACCAGGGACCCTGCCGAGTCGCTCAGCCACTGGATGGTCCGTATAGGCAGATTCTTCTCCGTTTGATAGGGTGGCGCGTGTAATCCTGCGCAGTGAAGGCCCCGCAGGGGGTAACGGGTTTTCCAGTTCTACGAAGTCGTCTTGGTGCGCTGGAAGTGGGAAGAATTGCTCTTTAAAGTATTCCTGCTTTTTTTACGGCAGGAGGCGTCCGTCGTCTCGGGTATATACGGCCATGTGGCATTCTGCTGTGGCAACTTGCTGTGGCATGTTTGTGGGTTAGTGTGGCATTTTCTCGTTCTCGTTTCCATTGTGTCTTTTTTTCTTCCCAGGGTAACCCCAAATTTTGGGTAACCCTCATCTATTGCATCGATTTCTTTAGACTATTGAAAAATTATCAATTAGAGACATTTTAGAAATGTACATCATTTTTAATAATTCAAGACAATTCACTTGTTCCTCCATCACCTTCAACTTAGCCATTCCACCACTCGCCGTGGTTACTTACCCACCAATGCAGGAAAGGAAGTCAACTTCGGTTCTCAATAGTCACCATCTGAAAAGTCTCAAACAAAGAGAATATTATAAAAATTTAGTGGATACAGTAATTGAACTGATAAACATAAATGATCACGATTCTCTGGCTTATCTCGCTAGGACCGTAGGGATACCTCCACAATTGAGACACCTCGTTTGGCCTCTGCTGCTAAAATATCATCCTATGTGTATTTCACCAAATATTATCTCAAATATCGTCTCTTTTGATAGTTCATCTAATAATTATATCATTATCGATAATCAGAATATTTCTGAAAAGACAAAGAAAAACGTTAATCTAAATAATATTCATCAACAAAATAATAATGACGAAAATATTAATTTGGAAAAATTAATAAGTAACGATCTAAAGAAATATTTCCATTCAAGAACCCAACACAGTAATGTCATTGTGAAGGATAAAAAAATCGTTTCCTCTTCAACTCCATTTTCTTCCGCCACAAACTCTTCTCCGATGATATCTTCATCATCTTCGTCCTCGTCTATATATTCTTCTTCCTCATCGTCATCTTCTTCTTCCTCCACGAGTATTTCCGCAGCTTCAAAAGATTATGGTAGTACCAATATTATAAATAACCTTATACCACCAAATAACCCTACCGTGGCAGATGAATTGGAAATTGTTGAACTGTTAAAGAGTTCAATACTGAATTTTTTGAAAAAATGGGGTAAAATCTTTAAATATGAATCAGGTTTGACTTGGATCGCTTTAGGTTTAGCTGAGTGGTTATCACCTCTACAAACTTTCAATAATGATTCGCTAGGACCTATCGTCCTAAGCGGTAAAAGGCACAGTCCCCCCAAAAATAACTCTGCAAAGACTTCTCACGATGATAATGACACTGCGACCGCTTTAAACGCTTCGATCACAACAGCTAATACTTCAGATGATAGTAGTAAGTTCAACGCTTCAAATTCTTTGTCATATTTATACAAAGAGTATCCTCTGCCAAAAGAAATACAGTCTAAATTGGATATTAAGAATCTGAAATTTTTTAAATTCGAAGAATTGCTAGAAAGATTATATTTAGTACTTTTACATCAACCAGATATTGAATTGGCACAATCACAAATAATTAAAAATTTCCCGACAGTAACTAGGAAAAATTTCAATAATTATTATTTCCCAATCTTATCAGGTGGTGATCTTTCATTTAAATTCCAAGTTTTTTTCAAAATTTTTCAATCAACTTTACCTGAACTGTATCAGCCATTAAATGAAGAAAGTTCATTACAACCACATTCACCAAAGACTTCTTGGCTTTATTGGTGGATCAAATGTTGTGGTTCAAGATCACTCCATAAACAAGATAGAGGAAGAATATGGGATATTCTTCTGGGTTGGCGACCCGAATCAACAGATGGTATGAATTCCATCAATTTCTTCCTAAACTATAACGCAAATTACAAAAATTTTAATCATCTTTACAATAATATCGATCCGCCTGGTTTAGCACTATTGGTAAAAAACGGTCTACTTCATAAACTGAATGACAATGATCCGTTTTGGTTTCCTGATTTGGATTCAGTACCGTTAGGTTCCAAAGAATTTTCTAGCGATTTTAACGTATTGAAAGAATTGCTTGCAAGAAATAAATATGATACTAAAATGGATACTAATGGAAACTCTCATTATAATTTAACATCAAAAGATGAGTTTAAATTGCCATCTTCTTTGATAGATCCTCACATTCAGATTATTTTCATTTACATTTCAATACTACAATACAGTGAATTTAAACTTTTAGAATTTGAAGAAGCCGAAATTTTAGAATTCCTAAACAATTTACCAATGTTATCCAAATTTGATGATCTTAACTACAAAGGTCTATACAATAGTGACAAAAATTCCAAATCTAGGTCCAATTCGACATCGCATATGTTGATCGAGTTGGGTAATGATGCAAAGGCATCCAACTCATTCAATAATTTGCTAAATATTGCGGGTGATATATGGAGAAAATGGCTTTGGGAAGAATTAGAGGAAACTCTGAATACTGAAGCTGATTAGCACCGTAATGACGATATAATTTATGTATAATTGATAAATATTACAACATCCAGAATCTTTTCTCTGGTCCCGATTTCGATGCCTTCGTATTGAACTTTTATTTTTTTATTTTAACGCTTCATCGCAATTTCTCTATTGGAATATCAAGAGCGGTTCATCAAAAATGAGAATCCTTCAATGGAGGATAGAGATGAAAAATATTAAAATCAAACACAATTGTCATGTCTTTCTTTAATAGTGTCAGAAATTTGGTATATTCGCAAACGGAATTGAAAGTAAGACAGGCTACTGATGAGAATGAAATCATCCGATCCACAGGGACTTTAATGAATGAAATTTCCGTATTAACTTACAGTGCCAAGACATTGAAAGAAATAATAGGAATCCTAAAAAAGAAACTTTCCTTGCTATATGGGTTAAAAAATGGCAATGGTATCATATCACATAAAGTTTGTGTACAGGTACTGAAGACATTTACATTAATTTCGTACCTTCTAAATAACGGATCAAATGATTTCATTAATTGGTTAAAATTGAATAATGGAGTCCTACAAATATTGGCTAAGGTTGATTCAAATAATCATATAACGGATGACGAAGATTTGCATATACTCAATCAAGCTCAAAAGATTACTAAGGATATAATATTATTAATAAATGATAACAAATTGTTAGAAAAACGGAGGAAAGATGTTATACAATTTAGATCTAGTATATCATCACCAGGAAGGAAATCTACAGATAATAGTCATTTAAGGTTAAGTAATGAACTGAAACGATCAAGTGAAGAGATAATGAGATCATCCAACAATAATAGGAAAAGTGATGATCGAAGTGATTCTTTGAGTCGGAATAGTATAGAGATGAAACCGCGCAGAACGTACGAATATGCTAGATTTAAGTTAGAATCCTTAGTAGAAGAAGATCAAGAGGTTTCTAATACGGATAACGATTTGACCACTATTGACAATGCCAAACTTGTTCCTAATGGTAGTCCAACGAGTAACACCGTGAGGTCAAGATTTAAATCTACCAATCCATTTGCATAAGAATCAATATATAACTATATTGAGCAGATATACCACATATTTTATAGACTTTCAACTATTACTCACTGTTATTTAATAAGATGGAATGAACTGGTAGAAAACATCGATGTACTCCATTTGCACCGCGAAATAGACCATGCAAATGAGCCAATTGACTCTTGCAAAGAATATGGATAAGACAATAATATTGTGCAAGAACGGTACGTGGCATAGTTGTGACTATACAAGTTGCAATAGATGCATACTTTTGCTTTACTGATGAGCATTACTTAGACCCGTGCACCACGGCCTAAAGTGAAAAAAAAAGTTCATCAATATTTCGTTTGCGTCGTCGAGATTGGAAGAAAAAAAATTTCAGTTGCATTCATTTACAGTATACTTTATTTTGGGAAAACACGACAATTGACAGCTAACATAGGCAGTTATTTGCAAGTATTGAGGCGTAATTTAGAAATGAACATGTGCTGATTGAGAGGGATTCATTAAGAAATAGTCAATATACCGCAGACAATCGAAAACGATGATTTTCCACTTCTGAGCCATTCCATTCCATTACTTTTTGCAAATGGATGCAACACTCAAGAAGCCCTAAATCATAGGAGTTGAGTTGGTGATGGCTCTGTGGCCTTTAAATCCACGCCCATATGGTTCGTCCATTGAAACCCGATTTTTTTAAAAAACACAGAGAGGGTAATCCCTTCACGTGCATTCCCATTAACCGGACGGAATGCCGAAGGGGGGGGGGGAAAGCAGGACGCGCCTCGGCGGGTAAAAAAAAATCCTGGTCTCGTGACCCCTCAATATTTTACTCTCGATACGCGCGGCCCCTCTCTACCCCAACGTGTGTTTTAATTCCGATTAGCCGTCAGCCGCCGAGGGCAGCTTATTACGTTCACGATTTGCTAATCCAATCAAATGAGAGACATCCACGCACAGTAAAACCGCAGGAATGAAGCGGTAACGCAAGCGCGGGTAATCCTTCTCCGCGGGGAATTTTCACGAAAAGAAACTCCACCGCCACCACCACCAAAAAAGTGGCTACCCGCCCCTTGGCTTAGACAGACGGGCAGGAATTTTGATAGTCCCCGTTCTGTGGGATTCCTTATCATTCCTTTTTATTACTGAATTTCAGGAGGGAGAAACACGGTTAGTAAGGAAAAAAATTGGACTATTTAAAGAGGGAATTATATAAGAGTTGTCTTTTACCATACTTTCCATGTTCTTTCACATCTGAATAATCAACTAGTATTATTATACTATATTAAGACATAATGCAAATTTTCGTCAAGACGTTGACAGGTAAGACCATTACCCTGGAAGTAGAATCTTCTGACACCATCGATAACGTTAAATCCAAGATCCAAGACAAGGAAGGTATTCCACCTGATCAACAGAGACTGATCTTCGCAGGTAAACAACTAGAAGACGGCAGAACATTGTCTGACTACAACATCCAGAAGGAGTCCACATTACATTTGGTCTTGAGATTGAGAGGTGGTATGCAAATTTTCGTCAAGACGTTGACAGGTAAGACCATTACCTTGGAAGTAGAATCTTCTGACACCATCGATAACGTTAAATCCAAGATCCAAGACAAGGAAGGTATTCCACCTGATCAACAGAGACTGATCTTCGCAGGTAAACAACTAGAAGATGGCAGAACATTGTCTGACTACAACATCCAGAAGGAGTCCACATTACACTTAGTCTTGAGATTGAGAGGTGGTATGCAAATTTTCGTCAAGACGTTGACAGGTAAGACCATTACCCTGGAAGTAGAATCTTCTGACACCATCGATAACGTTAAATCCAAGATCCAAGACAAGGAAGGTATTCCACCTGATCAACAGAGACTGATCTTCGCAGGTAAACAACTAGAAGACGGCAGAACATTGTCTGACTACAACATCCAGAAGGAGTCCACATTACATTTGGTCTTGAGATTGAGAGGTGGTATGTGAAATTCTGTGTTAAAATGAATGGTATAGAAAATCTGTTATTATATTTTTTATATAATTTATACTCTATCACAATGTGGTTAAAGGTATAATGTTTATATTTTTTTCAGTTCTGTACTTTTTGTGGATAAATCGACGCCAGCTATGTAATTTTAAAACATATATTATCACTTTCAAGAGTCCTTTCGAACTATATATATACATTATACATGTTTATAAACCAAAATTTTTCAGTTCTAACTCGATCCTAGCGGTAGGGTCAAGCTGAGCTAACCTACTCATACCTTCCTCAACTTCTGCTCTCAAACTTGGAATTTTCCTGGCCAATTTCATTGAAAACTTGATAAATTCTAGTTTGACATTTTCAGTAGCCTCTTTTCTGCAGTTAATATTATAGCAGGTAGTCCAATAGGCCTTAAGCTTACTTTCAGCATTAGCATCTGTCAAAGGTAGTTTGTCTAGTACATCAGTACCAATTCGACTGCATGCCGATTGACTCCTCCATGTATATATGATCATACTGCTATCGAATAAATTCAATACAGAGTCGAGGATGAAATAATATAATTCGATGTTTCCACAAGCAATTGCGGCATGTGCTTTCAATACTTCTATAATATACTCCTCGTTTTCAATGTTCTTTCTCGATGATTTTCTATTTATGTCTTCATTTGGCTTTATCTTCTTGGATATTTTTTCATTATTCTCATCGTTTCCACTTAATTCTCCATTTTGAATTTCGATATCTTTAAAAATTGACTTAGTTATGGGAATTAACGATTCGTTAATCAAACTTTCATTTGGAAAGATTGATAGGTATCTGGAATAAGAAAAGAGAACTTTTGTAGTATATTTGCTATTATTTCTCGAAGATTCGGTTACTAGAGCTTTGTCGATTCGAGATCTTAAGTCGTTCTCGTTTTCAAGGAACTCTTTGAAGGTGTTAACAGCCGAAACTAGTGCATCTACAATCATTTCCTTACCTTCCCATGATCTACCTTCCAATGCCTCAATGGTTATATCAAACAATTTACGTGTTCGATCTTTGGAAACCGATCTATCAATTTTGCCACATAAATTAGAAATCGCATTTGCACACGTTCTTCTGACTGTAAAATCAAGAGACCTAATGTTTGTCGAGAGAATATTTAAAATTTCCTCTAGGTATAACTTTACCGTCCCTGAACCTGACGATGAAGCCTCTGTCCATATTTTGCTATAAAGAGCACTATTCTCCTCAGTGATGTCATTTGATGCAACGAAAACTAATGGCATCAATATCGTAGAGATTGACTCAAATTGAGAATATGAGTTATTATGAATAGATTCAATTGCAAGTCCTACTATTTTTCTAGCAGCAGAATCACTGTCAGTACTGAAATATCTCTCTGTCAACTTCTTACAGTATTTCACACTCTTTTCTATTGTGGCCACCTTAAAAATATATCCGAATGCTAATGCATAGGATAAACAGATAGATTCATTCCGGTCATCTAACACATTCATGCATGTTTTCAGTAATTTTCCACTATAATCTTTCAACGAATCTCCAAATTTTTTTATCAGAAGGATAAGGACTTGGGATGCAGCTACTTTTGATGGCAGTCCAATTGATTTCTTAATAGCCTTGATCACATGATCGACGAGTTCTTTCAAATCACTTTCATCCGTAAGGGATAGTAAGCTTTCAATAGCATTAAATAACGGCGAGGAAGTAACGCCATTTCTTCTATGCATATCAATTACATTGGCATCTATCTTATAATTTTCAGCATTTAAGGCAAGGTAATTGATTACTTGTGGTTCGATCGAAGAAAATAAGGATGTGAATTCAAATATAAGTTGAGGTGCGAAAGGCTTCAATGCTTTGCCGGTATTTTTAATTAAATCAATCAAGGTCGTTAATGCAAACTTTCTAACATCGTCAGCATCACTGTTTAACCCTTTAGTACCTAAGAAAAATGGTAAAATCGTGCCCAAAATTTTTGTTGATTTTTCTGCACTTACTCTTTTACTGGAATCGATAGAACGCACTAGAATTTTTGCAAGAACAGTAGTGAATTTTGTACCCACTTCTCGAACACTTTCTTTTATATCGTCCATTGTTCTGAAACCCATAGTCCAGATGTCTAAAATATTGTCTGAAAATTTATCTTCAGGTTGTGTCTGAATCAACTGCAATAAGGCGGCAGTACTTGCTTCACGCACTCTCCATTCTTTGTTTGACATTCCTGACAACAGCTCTTGCAGAATATCTTCAAAAAAGACATTTATTGTAGAGGAAGAATCTGTAACTAAAGTATTCCAAATGTCGTTCATGGAGTTTGCCACAGATGAATATGGATCAAACCTGTATCTAAACAATTTTGGGATTAGTTTCTTTGCCGAATTTGTATCCTCCAGTAGAAGCTTTTCTAAGGAGGATTTTGACATGATGGCACCTAACCCAAATGCTATACCTTTTCTGGAAGACCACAAAGAGGAGTGTTTTGCTAGTGACATAAATTTATAAACAAGCGAAGGATCACCCACTTCAGATGCAAGATTCAATATATCTTTATAAGTACTTATTGAGTCATCACCGGTATTCAGCGTTCCAGGTTCGAATAGTTGCGTACTGCTTTCAACCGAACCTGAATTCATTGAGATAGCGTTTGTGGAATTGGTAAACGATTTTAGTAACCCTTTGATCATTTCCTCCTTCAAATCATGATTACCTAGTTCATATATTAAACTTAAACCACGAGCTGCAGATTCTTGAATAAACTGGTCATTATCTGGTAAGAATTTCATGAATTTAAAGTGAATCTCTTTACATCGCGCTAAAATAGGTTCTGTTTTCAAAAACTGAACCATGGAAAGAAGCCATATGCAGGATGCTCTACGTAGACTAGGCTTGGTAGAATCACAGGCGGTAAGGACCTTCTCAAGTACCATATTAGTCTTTGAACTACTTGAATAAAAAGCAATAAATGGGGTTTCTTTAGGTGAAAGCCCTAAAATGTCTATTTGCTTTTGCAAAAATGAGCTTTGCCAACCACCAGCTAAAACGGAAAGAGATTCACCCACAGTGAAGAGATACTCTACTTCCTTTGATGTGTGTGTTTCAAAAAGTTTATTCAAAAAGGTTTCAAAAAGATCCAGTTCGTCAGCATATAATGCTAAGTAGCTCCATGTTTCAGTTACAAGATCGTCATTCAGTAATCTGTTGTCAAATGAACTCGAAAATTGAGAGATGACCTCAGAGCGCCTAATTTTTGACAACTCAGACAGGAGCCCATACTTGAACAATTCTCCCAAAGCCTTCATCCCGAAATACCTATACTTGACCCCTTTGACATGTTTAAGAGCTGAATCAAGTAAATAATTCAGTTGGTCGATAGTCACAACCGATTTCAAAGATCCAGTAATATATAACCTGCTTGAAATAAACGCACCAGCATATAGATATGGTACAGAAAGATCGGGATCACTTTCAGGTTTCAAGTGAGAGATAATCATATTAATACTTTCAGTATATGGCACACTTGTGGCAATTATCCCAATTGCATTTCCCGCAAGTTCAATATCATAATTACTTGTAACCTCGATCTTTTGCAAAAGTGCGAAGAGATTCGGAATAGAATCTTCTAAGGTTTTTAAAACTGCCTTATTGCTAAACATCAGTAAATTTCGAAAAACTTCTCCAAACACGTTATCATGGTATTTCGAAATGGAAATTATATTTCCACTATAGTCCTTCGTAATGAATTCGCAGCAAAGGACTTGGAGAAATTCTGAGTAAGAATCATCGCCATAGTTTGACAACATTGAGCTGAGTAATCTTCTAACATTGTCATCAACCTGTACTGCTTTTTCTATTCTAGTAGACCAGTCCTCATCTTGTATAATAATAGTTGTTTCGCCATATATTGCTTGAGAGACCAAACATTGTCTGGCAAACCTTACAGCAAAATTTAATGTAGACCGTGTGACTGATGTTGAATTTGATTTTGCACTATTCACTTCATCTAACAAGAGCTTTATGAATTGACTAAATTTCGGGAATTGTGTTTCTCTCACTTCAGATGCTAGACGTTCTGCGGTAGTAACGAATTTCGAAGAGTTTGAAGCCTGATTTACTCTAAACCAATATGGATGTAGACCCTTTACAGCTTCTTCTACAATATCGAATCTATTGTCGCGCGATGTTCCCCATATATTAAGCATACGTGCCTCTGCATCATCAAAATTAAATGCAGCATTTGCATACTTTATAGATATGTACCTAACGGACATCAATGTATCTCTAGATTCTCCCTCAGAGGGATTATCTAAGTCATAGTCATCATTTAGTTGAGATCTAAGTAATTTTTTTAGCTTCTGCTTGGATTCGATTGGTAACTGTGCCAGGTGCGGTATTGCTGACAGTAGAGCTTCTTGAATACTAGGACGAAATTCAGACATGTCGCCTTTCAAAGAATCAAATAAGAAATCAATATACGATAAGTCTTCTATTAAACTAAATTCTTTTTTTATGATTGCACCTAAGGTTTCATATTGCATTCTTCTTTGTAAGAGTGCTGTGCTAAACGTGGGAGTAGATGACCCGAGCTGCAGTTTCGGCCAACCTTCAGAATATAGATTATTTCTGATCAAAGATGCAATACTTGTTTGGACACCTTCACTGCTATTATTAGCCTTCAATAAATTATGATGGTTATGTTTCGCAACGTGTTGAATAAAAGAAAGACAAAGGGACCTCAATTTGTAGTGAGTTGAGTGAAGACCGATTGAGCAAATTAGTGAAACTTTGTTTGCGTCAGTAGTTGCAAGGATGCTGCTGTTCAATACTGTCAAGATCTTTTCTTGCAGAGTATGCTGGACAGGAGGAGTTCCAGTAGCCTGATTACCTATGTATAATGATATTAAATATGAAATAAAGTCCTGATCCTCGTATGGTGTTCTTAATCTTTTTAAATGTTGCGTTGCCGAGTCAGAGAGTGAGCTAGGATCTGTAGACACAACCGACAGAAACTTTAGCAATAACTGATCATCTGGAACAAAGCCATTACAAACAAATCTATAAATAGCCTGTCTATATGTCATAATTTGTTCTTTTGTAAAAGAAACACCTGCATTGTAAGTGAAAAAGGCAACATCATCTGGAGATAAACCGGGACATGTATAACCTCTAGGAATTATACCACCGTTTGATTCGGCATCAATTGGTCTTGCAGGATTGAGTAAAAAGAATTTTGTGAACTTATCTAGCAGGAAGTTTAGATCGTCTTGATTTTTTATTTCCAAAAATTTAATCATTTGTTGTTCTTCTTGAGTGCCCTTTAATGGAGGTACCCACGTCAACATCAATTTGCAAAGAATGTTGAATAATCTGGAGGAAATTGATGTAGGTAAAGAAGAGATATTTTCCATAACAGTAGGCACCAGTTCTTTTCTTTCAACCCCCGATATCCTGTCGACACCTTTCGATGCTAAGAGCAAACTATAGAGTCTAACATTGTCAGAATTCTTCAATAATTCCGCGGGTAATGAGGGCAGTTTAGCTTGTTCCAATAGAGCTTTAATTGGCAACTTCATTTCTTTTAAGGATGAAACTCTGGAAAGAACGTGTTTTAGTGAGTTGAAGACGGCATTTCTCACTGAATCGAAGGGTGATGCTAATTTCAATAATAATGGTGCCAGGAATACATTAAGGCTCTTTTCAAATTTTTCTGGGGTATCTGACAAAGCTAAACGCAATTCAACTTTTTCTACCAATTCTAACTCCCTTTTCTCAGCAATCTGCGAATCTGTCATTGTTTATAAAAGAGCAGCACTTGCCTGGTTCGTTTAAATGGGTATGGGATCTTTTAATGGAAGTAGTTCTACTTGTTCTGTTCCTTCATTATATAAGATTTAGAATTAATTCTCGGTGGCAATTAAGTGGGCGGTTAAAAATCTAAAACCGGGTGATAGATATGTGGTTACTATAGACAGTTACAAAGTATTTAATTCGATCAAACCTGTTGACGATGCTACAGAGGATATAAAAATATGATGCAAAATGATATCAGAATCTGTTCCCATTAACCAATTTCCCAGCAATTGCCAAAACAAAAACTGGTTAGATCCATTACGGCCCTCCTGTCATAGACGCTTTGATGCTAACTGGAGAACCATTTGGGCTGCAAAGAGTCTCCACTGTATGAATCCATCATTATTGCTTCATAGTAGATTCGTAGTTGGGTCCTTTATGGACTATGTAATTTTTTGTTGATCTTCTTTTTTATTTACACTAATGCAAGGAGAAAGCGAAAATAACACATTGATAAAAAGTCAAAAATTGTTGTTTAAACGTATTGTCGAAAAATTCGAGTAGAAAGAAGAAGTTTGGTTAAAGTAATAGACCCCTCATCATATCACAATGTCATCTTCTTTTGTGACTGTCAGAGGTCAAGCTATCTCTTTGGAATCTCAAACTGAGACATTACTCTCTCGTTATTCTACTTTTGCACAAACCACAAGTTCAGAGGCTACAGGACAGGAGAAAAAATTGGACACACAAATAGAAAAAACTTTGCATAAGAGGCAAGATGTCATTGAATCTTTAAACAATTTGGTAAATAATGATTCTAAAAATAGTATCTCAGCATCAAAGTTATCCCAATTACAGCGTCATAAAGAAATATTACAAGATCATTGGAAGAATTTTCAAAATATAAGGTCATCGATTCAGCAAGAACGTAATAGATTGAATCTTCTATTTAGTGTCAAAAACGATATTGCACAACATTCAAGTAATAACTTGAACTTTGAAAATGAGGATGATTATATTCAAAATGAATCGAGAAGAATTGATCAATCAAATAATATTGTTGATAGGTTAATATCACAAGCTTGGGAAACCAGAGATCAATTCAATTTACAAAGTAATATCCTTAACAGTGCCAATAACAAAGCTTTTCAAACGTTGCAGAGAATTCCAGGTATCAATAACCTTATTGGTAGGATCAATACAAGAAGAAAGAAAAATGCAGTTATATTGGCATCTATTACCACCTTATGTATATTATTTCTCTTTTTCACTTGGTAAAAAAGAGTTCGTAAAAAGAAGCTTGGTGTAGGTAGGTGAATTTAGAAAGTGGTGAACCATTAACATTTGAATAAATATCTATTTATGTTCTTATACTATATACATGAATGTATACTGCAAGGCATATGAAAGATTGTATTCGGAATTGATAATTATATTTGAAAGTTTGTACGAAGTGTTCTATTCTGGTCTCTTTTCAATGTGTGATGTGAACTGTGGTAGAGATGAAGTTTCAGAATACATATCAGAATCATTTGAAGATTTTGCACCTAATGAAGCTGTTTCAATGGAATCATTTTCTTCTAGAATAGTAGGGACACCACCAAACATTCTTTTACCTCTTTGAACCGATTTGAATGAAACAGATTTATGTGCATTTTCTGCATCGTCAGTGACATTTGGATCAGTTGTTTTAGTTCTTGATTTCTTTGATTTGAGAATTCCTTGTATCGGTTCGTCCCCATCTTCAGTGTTTTTAATTATATCACTAGCATTGTCATCATCATTTTGGAATGAAAAGTCACTTAAGTCTGAAGTGGATCTACCTCTATTTCTTCTCTTCCAGCCAGGTCTTCTAAACCACCAATTGGTAATCATTTCTTTATATAACGATAATGGCCAATTGACAGGAGATTCATGACCTTGATAAACACAAATATCGTAAATAAGACCACCTGTGACGGCACCTATGTATGGAACACACATTGGGACCCAGAAATAGTGATGATTACTTTCCCATAAAACTGCTCTATCGAATCCAGCCGCATAAAGACCCAATCTAGGGCCGAAATCACGAGCCATATTGATTGCACAACCTGTTTGATATGACATGGCTGCGTTTAAGATGAAAATTAAGATGAATAACATAATGGGGAAAACCTCTGATGCTAAGGAGGTATATGGATCGGTCAAGGCAAATAAACCAGCTTGGAAGGTGGCGGTTGTAATAAATTCAGAGGTAACTTGACGAGAAGTTGATAAATAGGTTTTTGGCACAGTTACGAAAAACCCTGAGACTGTTATATTTGATTTCCAATCTGAATAATTTTCTTCGATGACTTTCTTGTATAAGATTAAACAAATTAAACCACCTGCAAACCCACCTAATAATTGACCAGAGATATACCACATAACTTTCTTAGCTGGAAATCCTCTGAATATGAAATTTGAGACGGTGACTGCTGGATTTAAATGAGCACCTGAAATAGCACTACCACCTGCACCGAAATAACCCATAAGAACAGCAGCACCCCAACCTAATGGAATATTATCGAAGGTACCTGCGCCAGTAGATGATACAAGGTTTTGTAATGTTTGTATAACGGCAATATTTTCAGCATCTGCAGTATTGTTCAACGCTTGTAAAGCTTCGTTAAAAGCATTTTCCTGAGCTCTACCGCCGATTTCTACCTGGCAACAAACTGCACAACCAAAAAGGATCATGATCATAGTCCCCATGAACTCAGCCAAAAATTCTTTGAAGATAGATTGTTTGATAGATGACCATTTATTGATTGGATGGTATGTAGATGGTAAAACTGTTGGAGTTTGAGGATTTTGGTATAATGTCTTTGGTTTAACCATCATAGGAACATTATTTTCTGTATTTTCATCATAGTTATTGTCCTGATTTGCATGATTACTGTTGTTGTCGTTATTTATATTATCATTTGGATCATTAGAATGGAACTGATTATTATTATCGCTATAAAAATCACTGACGTTAAGAACATTAGCAGAAACTGTGTTTGTTCTTCCTCTTAAACCTCTTGCATCATTATTCATGTCCATACCTGTAGCCATAGCCATTTGAGAGTTCGGTACGACTTCTTGTATAGGGAATGTGTTTATTGTGTACTGTGGTATGTAACTTGTAGTTGGTCTGGAACTGTAAGTGTTGGCACTATTGTTATTATTTTGTCTTAAATCTTGCATTTCATAATCGAAATCTTCATTATTGTGGTTATTACTACCACTACGGCTCGTATTGTTACCATTACTGCTATTGTTGGTATTAGTGTTTGTATCCGGATGACTCTGACTATTCGTATTTTCATCGATTAGAAAGTCATTTATAGCTTCATTTGGGTTAGACATTACCAGCAAAAGAAGTTAGATGTGTCAAGGGCATGGACGTTTGACAGATAATAAAATGATCAACAGGAAAGATCGATGTGCTTTTATGTGATACTTGTAAGAACTCAGTGATGAGAGAGAAAAGTAAAAAGAAAAAAATTGATGGGTAGTTAGGAGTCTCTCTCAGAAATGTGAGCACTTTGTCGCAGAGAGAGAGAATTTCGAAGCGAAGTGCGCGCAACGCAGAAAAAAGAAGAAGTGGCATTGCCATTTGATTGATCGAGAATTCGATGGATTTGGAAAATATTGGAACGTTGCCAAGGGACGGATAGCGGAGTGATGAGTTCTGATAAATATACTGGATTGGTAGATATGGGAGGTAGTAGTAGGGCTGTGTAAGGAACAAGAGTTTATTGCTCCACTTTACCGGACCAAGTTTGCCTACAATTGATGTACATTTCAAACAACGAAGTGTAAGGACGAATCAAATAGTGGAAAAGTTTAAACGCAAGATGAGTATCGGTTACGGTTGAAGGGTGACTTCTTGTATATCGATAAGTAAACTCCAGTAAAAATTATTTAGAGTGAGATTCTTCCGTTCATTGGGAGATAGGGATTGCGGATACAGCAAACGCATATTGGAAAGTCCATCATTTCCGTAGTTCATGTGGCAACATATGATTTACTGAATAAAATTGAGTCTGTCTCACTCAAAGGTCCACCACCAATAGCAACAAAAAAAAAAAGGATGTAAAGAGCGTCACCACCAGATGATACAGCCTTACTCATTCGATATGGTGCGATAACCGAGATTCTCGTCATTTGATTCGTCAACATGCCCAACCGTAAAGATAGTGCTGCTATTCTTGTTGTTTCTGCCTCTTTGCCATACCGGAGTTAACCAATTTTTTTTGCCTCTACGCGATTTGTCCCTTTACGGAAATAAAGTTTTCCGTTTCCCCGGATAAATCAAACTTTAACTTTCCACAAAGATTCAGAAAGGCCCACTTGCAATTTACTATTGGCTGCATGAATCGATCAATTGTTTCTTTCGGGAAAATTGAGGTAGTACCACCACCATCATCGTTTTAATTCGATGATAAATGAAAGTGAAGGATTCCCACAGCGGACAGAGAAAAGTTAATTGATTTGCTCACTCTACAAAAATACAGTTTAATACTTCAAGATAGATCAGCCTCAGCACGTGTCACTCTACTTCTTCTTTCGGATGGCCACTTCTGATTGGTGGTGGTGATTTTGTTTCTCCTTTTCCTGATTAAAGGAAAGTATCTCTTGGTAAGTTATTTCTTCCAGTGTTCCCTTTTATCACTATCTTTTGTACACTATCGTTCTATTACATAATTCTTGTGACGATCCATCGCGTATAAATACTTTGCCCAAATTCACCTATCTTTTGCTTCCCATTCCTTTTCAACTATACTTCAGATATTCTACCAATAGTTTCCATTCAATTTGCAGCTAGCCAAACATATATAACATTTTCTAAAAAAAGACTGCAACAGTTTATTATTTACCTAAAGCATCGCTAAACATATCGTACTTTTTTCCCAAAAATTTGATAGGAAAAAGCACCATAATATTTTACAATGCCTGTCCCAATTGCTACTAACAAGGACGGCCATGTTCCATTAATCGCATCCATTGATGTGGGAACCACTTCTTCAAGAGTAATTCTTTTCAATAGGCAAGGTCAAGAAGTTTGCAAACATCAAATCGAATATTCTACATCCGCCTCAAAAGAAAAATATACCTATACTGGTAAGAGAAGATTTTCTGAACAAAAAGAATTACAAAACAGTAGTAGTGAATCTTCTCTACAGAATGGACACTCATTAGCAGACGATATAATCACTGAAGAGCCTGAAAATGATACTCCTAAGAGAGAGAGATCAAGAAATCAATTAAAACCAATTTTTTCTTCTGTTGGTATGAAAATTGAAGAAACTGAATATTTGAAAATTGAAGATTTAAACATCCATGCTCACGGTCCAACTCTAAGGTATCCACAACCTGGCTGGGTGGAATGTAATCCTATGTCAATCTTAACTCACGTCGTACAATGTTTCGGTTCAGCTTTAAACTCATTGGATTCGTTAAATATAACAAGACAAATTCATGGATTACCCCTCTATAAAGTTTATTGTATTGGTATTGCAAATATGAGAGAAACTACAATCGTGTGGTCCAAAAAATCGGGTTTACCCGTATGTGAATACGGTATTGTCTGGAATGATAGTAGAAATGCATCTATTATCAATGAGGAAAAGAGAACGACTTCAAAAGAAATGCAAGACATGTTAATGGAAAAAACTGGGTTACCATTATCTACATATTTTTCTTGCTCAAAATTGCGTTGGTTCCTAGATAATGTCCCTACTGTTAAAAAAGCCTACGATGAAGGTGATCTGATGTTCGGTACAGTTGATACATGGTTAATCTATCATTTGACTAAAGGTAATACTTTTGTGTCCGATGCAACAAATGCTTCAAGAACTGGGTTCATGAATTTGGACACTTTAGATTATGATAGGGAACTATTCGAATTTTGGGATATTGATATGGAGAAAATCAATTTACCAAAGATTGTATCCTCTGCTGAATATTTTGGTGATTTTGTCATTCCACAATTTGTAGAAAAGATGGTGCCAAAACCTATATTACATCAATTACAAGAGTTTTCCTCTCAAAATATTCCAATTCAAGGTTGTTTAGGTGATCAAAGTGCTTCTTTAGTTGGGCAAATGGCTTACAAGAAAGGTGCCGCTAAATGTACCTATGGGACGGGTTGTTTCTTGCTATATAATACTGGTACAAGTAGGCTGGCGTCAAAGCATGGTGCATTGACAACAATTGGTTTCTGGTTCCCATATTTAAAGGATAATGACCATGGTGTTAATAAACCAAATTTTGCATTGGAAGGTTCCGTTGCAGTCGCAGGTGCTGTTGTTCAATGGTTAAGGGATAATTTGAGATTATTCTCCAGGGCCGAAGAAGTTGGTCCATTGGCAAGTAGGGTTCCTGATTCTGGTGGTGTCGTCTTTGTTCCAGCTTTCAGCGGTTTGTTTGCTCCTTACTGGGATGCAGACGCAAGAGCCACAATTATGGGCATGTCACAATATACTACTGCTTCGCATATTGCCAGAGCTGCCGTTGAAGGTGTTTGTTTCCAAGCACGTGCAATCTTAAAAGCAATGAGTTCAGATGCCTATGAAGGTGAAATTAATGATGATATTGATTTGTTAGAAGAAAGTAACAGTGGTAACTACGAGAGAGCAGCATTTTCAGTGTTAGCTGTCGATGGTGGTATGTCACGTTCGAATGAGGTCATGCAAATACAAGCAGATATCTTAGGACCATGCATTAAAGTTAGAAGATCGCCAGTAGCGGAATCCACAGCTCTTGGTGCTGCTATTGCGGCTAATATGGCTTACAAGAACGAAGAAGATCGTATTTTATGGAAAGATTTACATGATGTTAAGAAATGGGTCTTTTTCAATGGTTACGATAAAGGTGAAGAAATTCCTGAAGATCAACATCAAAACTTGAGAGTTTTTGAGGCTGAAATTCCAGATGAAGAAAGAAGGAGACATTGGAAGTTATGGGAAACAGCCATTCAAAGATCAAAGGGTTGGTTAAGGGATGTCCAGGGCGAGCACACCCCGGTCTTTGAGGAAAGTAGAGAAGGTATAGATGACGAGAGTTAAATGCTATTAAAAATAAAAAAAAAAAGTAATAAACGCATGATTTGAATTAAGAAGTGGAACATCTCTTATCAGTGAGCGCATCTCAATTATAGTTAAAGTTGAGAGACGATTTACTCAGGCGATTTTTTCATTTTGTTTTTCTATCATTTATATGTATACACAGTGTATTTCTATTGACAATAATGATTATGAACTATTTCCTATTATCGAGATCTTCTACGAAGTTTTCATCTGACTGTTCTTTTGCAGTAGGTCTGGGTCCATCCATACATCTTTGAAATACTTTATTTTTTTTTTTGATTTCGTTAAAATAATTATTTTTTTTGTAAATATGATAGAGACGCACAGAAGCAATCGAAAATGTTTCAAACGTCCTCGAAGTGAAATAATATAAAACGACCTGAAGGTTCGATAATCAAATTTTTGAAAATTATACGACACTTTTAAAAATTGTGAAAAAGTACAGTAGTTTATACATCAACCAACAATGGCTCCAGGTAAGAAAGTTGCTCCAGCACCATTCGGTGCTAAATCCGCTAAGGCTGCTAAGCCAAAGAACCCATTAACCAACTCTACTCCAAAGAACTTTGGTATCGGTCAAGCTATTCAACCAAAGAGAAACTTATCTAGATATGTTAAATGGCCAGAATACGTCAGATTACAAAGACAAAAGAAGATCTTATCTATCAGATTAAAGGTCCCACCTGCTGTTGCTCAATTCCAATACACCTTAGACAGAAACACTGCTGCTGAAACTTTCAAGTTATTCAACAAGTACAGACCAGAATCTTCTGCCGAAAAGAAGGAAAGATTAACAAAAGAAGCCGCTGCTGTTGCCGAAGGTAAGAGCAAGCAAGAAGCTTCTCCAAAGCCATACGCTGTCAAGTACGGTTTAAACCACGTTGTTGCATTAATCGAAAACAAGAAGGCTAAATTGGTTTTAATTGCTAACGATGTTGACCCAATCGAATTAGTTATCTTCTTACCAGCTTTATGTAAGAAGATGGGTGTTCCATACGCCATTGTCAAGGGTAAGGCTAGATTAGGTACTTTAGTTAACCAAAAGACCTCTGCTGTCGCTGCTTTAACTGAAGTCAGAGCTGAAGACGAAGCTGGATTAGGTAAGTTGGTCTCTACCATCAACGCCAACTTCAATGACAAATACGATGAAGTCAAGAAGCACTGGGGTGGTGGTATCATGGGTCACAAGGCTCAAACCAAGATTGCTAAGAAGGCTAAGGCTTCTGAATCGGCATAAGTTGGTTCTACTCCATTATTTAAGGCATTTTAAACAACAAACAACAAATTATATTTTTTTATTTAATGACATTTTGGTGGAAATTTTGTTGAAGCTTTATCCAATTTGTTAGTCATGTCATTATAGGAAAGATTACTAAACTAGAAACGAAAGAGTGTTCCTTTTAATCGTGTCATTTTAAAAGGACTATGGTGACGTCGTTTTCTATTAGTTGTCTTTCTTTTGAAGTGAATATTGATTAACGAAATATGGATTTAGTTACAGAAATTTTCACCTGCTTAAAATATATTCGTTTCTTTACGGTATACGGGGTGTTCAATAAACACTGAAGAAACTTTCTTGCAAAAAAAGGTTAATGTTGGACAGTTGGAAAGCGTTTGGCTTCCTCCTATTCTCTACCTAATAATGTATACTATTGATTTATCATTGCGAAATGTTGTTACTATGGGAACGGGGCTACACAAACAAAAAGAAATGCACCATCAGTTTGACTACAGCTATTAACCAAGGCTGGTTTACTGTTGCCAAATGAATGATGGTGGAGACTTTTGTGATAGCAAGTGTTTTCCCTGAGGAGGAGCGTGGCAAAATGTTTATTATCACGTGATGCATTTACCCGGTTTCCTCTGTGTTTTTTTTCTTTTTCGCACAACGCGAAAGCGAGATATTTCAGACAAACCGGCGAAGTTTTGTAAAACGGCACTCGTGTGTTTCCTGAATCTCGCCACCAAAAATTTCTTCCTTCCGTCCTCCGCAAGCAAAAAACGAGGGGCGAAATATCTTACCAATTGGTTTACTGTGGAACAACCAGAGCCACCACTGGTGGTGCCGTTGTGAAATCTAAGTCCATCAATATTTTATCAAACCAGTCTGTCTTATTATGCTTCTTTTGTTGTTGGTTGGTAGGGTTTAAAAACACGGAAAAGGCAAGGGAGAACTTTATAAGAAGAAAAATTTCTTGGTAGATATTTATTTTAGTGTATATTATTGTTTTCGTTATAGCAACTTAGCATTGATTATTCCTTATAACCAAGTTTATTTGTATATTATTTGAACTTAGCAGTCTAGTTTTATATATAGGAGAAAAAAAAACAAGGCAAAGGAAAAGGAAAAAAAAAAAATAAATATAAGAGAAACGAAAAGGGAAGTCCAACAAAGACAAAGAAAACTAACGAAAAACCAGATAACTTTCAATCCATTTGAGAAATATATACAAAGATGTCTACTACCGAAGTTGAAAATATCACTAGCCAAGTTGAAAATATGGATATTCAAGAAAAGACCCCAATTGATCCAGAAACCACTATTTTCATTGGAAACGTGGCTCATGAATGTACTGAAGATGATTTGAAAAAAATCTTCCAAGGGGAATTCGGTGACGTGGAAGTTGATATGCCAAAGAAAGAAAACAGAGAAGGTCATATTCCTGCCAGTAAGCATGCCTTTGTCATATTCCCACAAAAGATTGATTTCGTAGCCATCAAGGAAAAATACGATTTAACTAGTATTAACGATAGAGAAATTCATATCAAGAGAGCAAAGACTCCATCTACATTACGTGCTCTGGCAGAAAGAAGATACGGCGGTAGAGGTAATTTCCGTGGTAGACAAGTCGGTAGCAGGGGTAACTTCCGTGGTTCGAGAGGCGGTTTCCGCGGTGGTAGAGGTGGTTTCAGAGGTGGTTTCCAAAGCAGCCAAAGAAGAGAAAAAGTTCCATTGGATCAAATGGAAAAATCTAAGGACACCATCTACGTCAATAATGTCCCATTTGATTCTACCAAAGAACAATTGGCCGAATTCTTCGGTGTTTCTGTGGAGTCCGTCGTCTTACCAATGAGAAGATTAAGAAATTTCAGAACTGGTAGAAGTTTCCCATCTGATAGACACAACAGAGGTATCGCTTTTATCACATTTGAGGAATTCACTGGTGATATCGTGGCCAAGGCTGAAGAATTGAATGGTAAGAAATTAGGTGAAAGAGCTTTGGTCGTTGATGTTGCAGCTGTCAAGCCTGAACATGAAGAAGCTGAAGAATCCGAAGATGAAACTCATGCAGAATAAACACTCATTTTTATTGGTACTCACTAATTGAGATCTTTATTTCTAGTCTATATATTTTGTCCTCTTCTTATGTTTATTTAAAAGAAATTATCACTAAAACGTACCTGCACAGCATAGACCACATAGTGTGAGATGAGGTTGTTAGATTATGGTGAATTCAATTACTTTTTAGATATATACCTTAAGACACTGCCAGGTCAATCCATTGTGTTTTTCTCACTCTGTCGATGGCTATGAGGGGACCTCATCATCTCATTGGAAATTAAGATTCATTGGCTAATACAGACGAGATTTCGCCGACGGTCGAAGCGACTCAAAGAATTTTCCACATACTCCGGATATAAAATTGTAGTTGAACAAAACTCGTTCAACATAATAACCAGACTCATGAAACCTCCATGAATCCGACTTATTTCAATGAATGGTCGGCCCTATTCTTCTCATCTTTGAGGAGGGAAGCTTCGGCTAGGAAGTACATCTATAAATTTAATTTGCCTCGAATTAAGAAGTTAGTAGCCAATAGGGCTGAAAGACAGTTATTCAAGGCCACAGAGGCCAATGAAGTCCCAGTACTCTTGGATAGAAGTGTCTTTGGTTTAAAGATCTCTCAGATACAGCAATTACTTCTAAAGGACATTAGTGCACCAGCCAAGACAGTTTTCAAGCTGGTGAGGACAGATCATGTGGCGTCGCCTGTAGAAAGCTGGGATGTCTTAAACTCTTTATTACAACATCCAGTCGTTAAAACTTACACAAATGATACACGCAATACCCCCATCAAGTCCCTCGGAGATATTTTTGCCTTCACAAATATAATTGCTGTGCCGATGGCTGAAGAAACCTTGGAAGTTGTATGGCCCGATCCTATGTTTTCATACTTTTGTAGAGGTATAGGTGTCACTTCAGAGGTGCACGATAAGCTAGTTAGGGACGATATTACTCTTATTAATCCAGCAACTAAGACGAAACTGCCCGTGTTCACAGTGAAGTTTGTTCCTACTGGTTACAAGGCAATTGGTCTATTTCCAAAGTTTGTACCCGAACACAGGTCTATCTTCAAAGGACTAGATCTGTATGGAGCAATGGTAACTTCGAAGATTTGTAAAGGTAAGGAAAAGCAAGCAGTTGAAAATGTAATACGACGGAAATTGAATGCTATGGATGGTTCAAATGATAACATCGTCAATCTTCTCCCAATTTTTGAAGTTGGAAACAGTACCAGGGGAGAAAATCTAACATTGAGAGAATTTATTAATGATAGCAAAAAATTCAATCATTTGTGGCGTTCGAGCGATTCACGAAATGCAATTTGTCCTGGAGATATTTTGAGGGCTACCATTTTAAATGACGAAATCACTTCTACTCAGGTTGGAAAGGAATTCATGGTGCATAGTGTACTTTTCAATATATTTTCACAAGTGTGGCGGTCTAAATTGAAAATGAAAGAGTATTCTAGTTTGAATGATGACTTACTGGGTTCTTATCAGTGGAAACCCTGGGATTCCTTCATCTGGAATGAATTTCAAAAAATTGAAAATGAGCCAGCTGCCTTCACTTTAGAAGACGTGATACTTTTGAAGAATAAATTTGATAGATTTCTAATAGATTTACATAACTACCATTGTATTGTTACGTCCGAGATGAAACTTTATAGGCGCAACTTTTTCCAGGATGGGGAGCAACCAGTAGCAAGAGTCATTCCAACTTCGCTTATTTTACAAAACATTTTACAGCATTGTAAGTGGATAAAAGTCTTTTACCCTGGCTTGAAAATGGCCATTGATGAGCAGTTCCATACATTGAAAGATTTCCCATCAACCGTGGTTCCGCAAGATGATGCCGTACTAAAAATGGGATCTAGGATAAGTGCCATTGTTCAAGAGATGGCAATGTATGAACAAATTATTTACAAGGACGATCTTGGTGATAATATTTACAAGAAGGAAAAGACGGACGTCATTTTTGATGATTGGAAAGTGGTCATTCTGTTAAAATACTCATTACCAAATGACATAATTACAACTATTAAATTTGGAACAAGGGTATATGTGCAATTTGTCAATAGTCTCGAAAACGTTACTAGAATTGCTTACTCAAAATGTCTCTCTAAGCGCATGATTGATGAAGATACTTTTATATTCCTGTATAAATTGAATAAAGAAGACAAGATTCCGATGGGCAAAATGGTTGAAACTGTTATGCATAACCTCAAAGAGGGTAACAACCTGTTGATAAACAATTAAGCTTATATATGGTTATTAAAAAGAAACTATTATAAATCAAAACGCTTTTTATCGATAAAAATGGGTTCATTGTTGGATTTCCTGACCCAGACTAATCTGTCTACAACAGTATCCGCAATGATAAATTGTTTGATACCCCAATTACCTTGAGCAAATACTTCTGGGATTTTCTCACTTAAATTTGGGAAGAGACCTTTGTAAAAATCCATATACTCCAATACGTCCTCCTTGTTTACAATAATTGATGAATTGACTTCATGAAACATTTCGTTTATGAAAGAAGGAATTTGATAGTCCAATGGACGTTTCAAAGAATTCATGTTTACAACTCGTACGATCCATAAAAGCAATGCCTGGTTTAAACAATTTTTAGCTATCAAATCCTCATATTTAGTGATACCTAAGGACAGTAATAAACTGTTTGTAAAGGTTTTATCATTTTTGAATGCGGTCTTGAAAGAAAAAGCCATGTTCTCATTAATATTTTTGAGAGTAGTTTTCTGAAATTTCTGAAGCTCTTCTAAACTAGATATGTATATTCTTCTCTGACCAGCGAAAAAATCCTTGAGTATCTTTATAACAACGGTATTGTTGGATGATGGTTCTAACGTAGAGGCATCAATCTTGGAGGCTCTTTTGAAAAATTGAATTTTGGCATCTAGAATAGAGGATAATTCATCACTACCCTCAAGAATGTTTCTATAATTCAAAGAGGTTTCTGATTTCAATTTACTTAAAAAACCGAATAATTTCAAAAGATTCCTTGGTAGTGGATTCCTTGAGGATAGTGTAAATTGAAGACATTCGGTTCCCACTGTGTTTTCTTTATTTAAGACAATTCCAAAAGAAGGCATACTCTCAATTAATTGTGGGTCAAGTTTTAAAGTCAATTTGGTATCATCATGAGCATTGTTACTCTGAACAAAACCATATCCCAAGAGAAGCTCTTCATTTGATTTGTCACCATAGTTATTAAACAATTCTGTATGCTTCTTCAAATTCTTTTCATTAGTGAAAAAATGAGCTTGATCGTCTTCAAAAGTCCATTTTACGCTTGTACCATTTTTATGGTTTAATAAATCTACAATTGGGTATAGAAATGCTTGATTGACATTAGAACAATTATCTGGGTTTATCAGAATTTCCGGAAAAGCTCTGGAAGTGAAAATTCCAAAAGACCATAAGTATGCTATAAAACTGTTCCATTTTGGAGAAGTTGTTTTGACGTTTTCACTAATGTACGAGAAGATTGAATCTATATCATTTACATCAAATGCAGTTCCTTCTTTCTCAATTGGTGTGATTTCAAGTACATTTAACAATTCGTACCATTCTGTGATTAAATTTTGAAGATTTTGTTTGATCTTAATGAGGGTATCGGTACCTTGTAATAATTGTAATTGTGACTTATTCCAAAAGTATGGATGGGGTACATTTGGGGGTAGAATGTCAAGATATGGTTTGAAAAAATCGCTTTTGGCAGTTGTGGCATTGAATTTTAACTTGCATAGATACAATTGAATGAGGGCATTCGGATTAAATAACGATGAGAGATTCTTCGATGAGACGTTAAATTCTTTCAGAGCCAATTCGTTGGTGATTAACAATTTTGATGGAACGGATATTAAAGGTTTAGAGATGGCATCTGATGGAATTTCTTTGATGATAGTAGCAGAGATTCCTGAATCTTTCGACGTTTTGAACTCTATAGATTCATTAATTTTAGCTCCGTTATCTTTAGACCAGTTGAGAAAACTGGTGAGTAGGTCTGTTTGAGATGACATTAGTCTGTGGGTTGATGCGAATAAATGCGATGACTTGTCGAGAGATTTTTTCCGCTTTATTATGATTTTTGGTTTTTTTCATTTTTTTTCAGTTACCTTTTTACCGTAAACGAAAACGCCAAGAAATAAATTTATTACGAGGGTGCAAATTGAAGAAGCAAGACAATAAAAGAGATGTGTTACTCAAGTCAAGTCTACTTGCATAGTGGAAAATTATCGATGATGACTTGGGGTGAACGGCGCAACCGTATGTGCGTTGATTTCAGGAGTGGTAGTGATAGTAGAGGCCGTAGTAGACAGAAATTCGCACAGTATGTGCATACTGAATTGTTCAAGATGCGAAGATCCTGTGTAACCACAACAACCTGAACGATCAGTGTTCATCGAGAATTTGACCATACAATAAGAAACGATGATTAGGTTGATATTATACAGTTTTTACCTAACTTGGATCATCTCATCATGCACATACCAGGTAATTCTTAGTAGTTGAATACCACTGGTTCGAGAGCCATCTTCCCACTTCATTATTCGCTTTCCCCAATTCCTTGCTGATGGCCATCGTTTCTTCTGCTCAGGATTCTTCTAACAACTGCCGTGGAAATGGAATCTGCAGCGGATATTCCGTCACGAAGAGAACGGGTCATCGCCGTTTCCTGCCTCTTCGCTTTTTGCTTTGCAAATTTTCTTCACGCTAAATTTGCACTCGAATTGGTGCGAAATTGCACCTGGTTAGCTAAACTTGATGCTAATTCAAGATATCGATACACATCCAAGTTGTACGGATTGTGCTGCAAAAGCACTGTGTTTTTGTTATCTTTAGTGCTTGTTCTCGATGACTACAGCAGCTTTATTTGTTAGTAACTAAAAATTTTCTCTTTAAGGTCTGCTCCGATAAGTAGGGCCCTTCCTTTCCTTTTTTTCTAGCTCATTCGTAAAAATTGAAAAATTTTGTTTTACCATCTTAAGGTATCTAAGCTGCTATCAATCCATCATTGAGTTCTTTTAATTTTGTTATCTCTAATATAAACTACACTTAGCACACTACTACTAATAGTAAACACAAGATGGTCTCTAGGTCAAGCTCCGAGATTATTGTCGAGAAAAATACGGCTGCTATCGTAAGCTCGAAGAAGTCCAGTGATGAAGAACCTATGGATTACAACGAGGTCGATGAAGAACTTCAAAATGTTTTGCAAACAAACAAAAGTATCGTCATCAAAAAGGCTGAAATTATATCCGCCAGTTACGCTAAATGGTACGAGAAATTAATTTTCTTATTCTGTGCCTTCCTTTGTGGTTATGGTTATGGTTTAGACAGTAACATCCGTTATATTTATACGGGTTATGCCACTTCTTCATACAGTGAACATTCTTTACTTTCTACTGTTACTGTCATTAATGCTGTGGTTAGCGCCGCTTCCCAAATTGTTTACGCTAGGTTATCGGATGCTTTCGGTAGATTCCGTTTATTCGTCGTTGCTATCGTCTTATATTCCATGGGTACTATTATCCAATGTCAAGCTTATGACGTCCAAAGATATGCTGCAGGTTCCATTTTTTACAATGCCGGTTACGTCGGTGTCATCCTTGTTTTACTCCTAATTCTTTCAGATATGTCTACTCTAAGATGGAGACTTTTCTACCAGTTTGTACCAACATGGCCATACATCATCAATACCTGGATTTCCGGTAATATCACTTCTGCTGCAAACCCAATAGAAAATTGGTCTTGGGATGTCGGTATGTGGGCATTCATTTTCCCACTATCATGTCTTCCAATCCTTGCCTGTATGATTCACATGCAATGGAGAGCCAGAAAGACTCAAGAATGGAAGGACCTCAAAACTCAAAAGACCTATTATCAACAGCACGGTTTAATGAAATCTTTAGTATCTCTTTTCTGGAAGATTGATATTATTGGTGTCCTCTTAATGGCCGCTTCTTTAGGTTGTATCTTGGTTCCTTTAACATTAGCAGGTGGTACTTCAAGCAAATGGAGAGATTCTCGTATTATCGGTGTCTTCGTGTTAGGTTTTGTTTTAATTCCAATCTTCTTTATTTGGGAAAAGAAGTTCGCAACTGATCCAATCGTTCCATACAAATTGGTCAAGGACCGTGGTGTCTGGGCATCTTTGGGTATCTCCTTCTTAATTGATTTCATCTACTATATGGCCGCTGATTACTTGTACACCGTTTTGATAGTCGCTGTTAATGAATCTGTGAGTGCCGCTACAAGAATTTCCAGTTTATATTCATTTGTTTCCACGGTTGCCTCGCCATTTGTTTCCTTAGCCCTAACAAGATTCACAAGATTAAAGCCATTCATTATTTTTGGTTGTTGTCTATGGTTTCTCGCCATGGGTCTACTTTACCACTTCAGAGGTGGCGCATCCTCCCACTCTGGTATAATTGGTGGTTTGTGTGTCTGGGGTTTAGGTAGCACTTTCTTCACATACCCAGTTACTGTCTCCGTTCAAGCTGCTGTTTCCCATGAACAGATGGCTACTGTCTCTGCTTTGAATTATACTTTCTACAGAATCGGTTCTGCTGTCGGTGCCGCTGTTTCCGGTGCTATTTGGACACAAAAATTATACAAGAAACTTTTAAGTTTAATGGGTGACGCTACATTAGCCACAGCTGCTTATGGATCTCCTTATACTTTTATTGTTACTTACACCTGGGGAACTCCAGAAAGAGAAGCCATGGTGGAAGCATACAGATACATCCAAAGATTAGAAACTGTTGTCGCTTTAGTTTTCTGTGTTCCGTTAGTCGCTTTCTCATTATGTCTAAGAGACTCCAGATTAACAGATAATGTTGCACACGATGACATGTCTTCAGGCGAATTTATCGATACCAAGTCAGACGATCCATTGGCAGAATTCTTTGTCGGTTTATGGAGACGTGTTACGGGTAAGAAGGAGAATAAGACCCAATCTGATGAAAAATCAAGTGTATATTAGTTAATAGAGTACCATATAATAATCATGTTCATAATAAATTAATTTTTCATGGTTAATCTCTTTTATATATATATATGTATGTCGCGAAAAAAAAATACACCTGAGTATATATATTCCTGCTAATAGAATAATGAGATAGAGTAATGGATCAAACGAAGTTTCCCTCGTTGCTGACAGATCTTCGTTCTTCTAGCAAGGCTCCAATAAGTCAATCCACTTCTCTACCATCACAATGGAAAGCAAATTATACATCATTGATAGAACAGCATACAGATCAATTAAACAATTTCATAAGACCGCACGTTAATAAGCTCGATGATACGATAAGTCAGAACGTAATAAATTGCTACAAGATTGGATCTACCCTCGGGAGGGGTCAATTTGGTAAGGTGTACAAAGGTGTTGACTTCCATACGGGGAAAGTTGTCGCTATAAAAAAGATGAGTAAGAAACCCATGACTTCAAAGCTTTATTCGATGAATCAGATAATGAGGCAAATACAGATATGGAAAGTACTGGGAATGTATGATGACTTGAATTCAGAGGAAGTTGTGATGTTGATGAACTTGTTCAGAATAAGGTGGGAAGTTTTCGTTTTGAGTTGGTTGAATTATAAGAGGAAATATCAAAAATGTGACTATGTTTTGGAGTTGGTTGAATGCTTGGACTCTGTAAATAGCATGAATATTTGGATTGTGAATGAGTGGAGCAATTTAGGAGAATTGCTGTGGAAAAGAGAGGACCGAAATGTTGTCATAACTCAATGGGAAAAAATATGTGGGATAGGATGTAATGTGTCAACATTTGCTGAAAAAGTTTTGAAAGATATCGCTTCTGGCTTAAAATTCTTAGAATCCGTTGGTTGTATTCATAGAGATATAAAACCTTCCAATATTTTAGTAGATGGGAATAGGAAAATGTTGAAAATTTCAGATTTTGGTTCAAGTTTAATCGTGCCAGAATTTTTACCATTTAAAATTGACGAATCTCCAAGTGTTGTTACAAACTGCTTTCGAAACGAACTGAATAAAATAGTTGGTACGCCAGCTTTCATTGCACCTGAGATTTGTCAGTGTGTTGCGGAATCTGATTCAGATACTTGTGCAATTGATGGGTTCAAGGCAGATATGTGGTCCCTTGGTGTGACTATTTACTGTATTCTATACAATGAACTTCCTTTTTATGGGGAAAACGAATTTGATACGTACCATAAGATTACAAATTCAGCGTTGAAAGATAAATTGAATGGTGGCCAATTGAACGATTTGGTAATTGGACGTCTGTTAGAGAAGAACCCAGTTGAAAGAATAGGAATAATGGAACTATCTATAATTTTGGGCCTTACAATGGAGCCATTCCAAAGAGAAATGCCAAAGGTCCCTTTGAAATCAGAAAAGGCTAAACCTTTCAGGACAATATTGAAGAAAATCATGTCTATTGCAGGAACTAAAAGAAAAAGTAAAGCAAAGATTGCAAAGCAGGAGGTTGTTTCTACGACAAATATAAATACACTCACTGCGGGATCTTTCTCAAGTGCATCATCGTCCAGTGAATCCTCATTGGAACAGCCCGTCCAAATAACTGAATTTTTGGACTCGTTGGGTTCCCAAGCTGATGTCAACGATAACACTTCGTACATCGACTCGACCGCAAAAGCACATCCGCATGTAAAACTAACGTCATCTAGAAACATTGTAAATTTTAAAACATATATTCAGGATAGAGAAGGAAATTAGTGAATATCTGAAATAGAACGATTGATAATATTCTAAAAGAAAAAAAATATTATATATATTTACACATATTTATAATTCAACATTCCAAAGACAGCTTGGACCAAATTCGTTATATTTTTCCCTCGTTATGTAGAACGCATCCCTAGAATGGGTAAAGATTTGTTTAGAGACCACCTGCGCACCAAGGAAAGCTATTTCTGCATAACCTTGCTTTTTCCATTCCGGAAAGTATTCAGGATACTTTGCCAGTCTAATAATTGATGGAATTTGTGTGTACTCTACATTCTGAACATATGTACTGGCAACTTTGTTTTTCCTTTTGGAAGCTGGCAGGGCATCAAAAGCTTCCTGTTCTCTTTTTGCTCTTTCTTCTTCTGGCTCGGTCACCAAATGATCTTTGAGTAGCTGTGCAAGTAACCCTTCTTTGAAGCCATTAATGGATGAAGTACCGCCGAGAATAACAATATTTTCCCAAATTTGTTTCACTCTATTGATGTCATCAACCTGATTTAATATGAGTCCAACTCTCTTGGAGATTTTGGAAATTAGGTCGTGGCAGCCTTGGAATCTTTCTTTTCCAACGCTTATATTTTGTTTAGTCGTAGGATCCCAAAATGAGTTTGTCTCCATATCTACATTTGGTAAATTTTTCTCCTTTTTCTTACGATCTCTTTCTTCCAAGAATTCTCTGGTGTCACGACCACTCGTGATTATATCTGCAACATTAATTGTATCATCTTCCTCATCCAAAGCTTCATTTACCAGGTCGGAGTTCTTTTGCAGCATGTCATCACTCAAAACCTCGAAGATTTCAGATGATTTTAAATGTTCGATTTGTTCTTTTGTTAAATTGGGTAAAATCTTGGCTAAGTTTTCAGTAACGAAGTCTCCACCATTTGGTATAGAAGATGCTAAGTGGTTCAATGGAGTGTAATCAACTATAGGGATGATATCGGTATGTTCTTTGCCAATATCGATAACGCAACAGTTTTGTAAGGAAACCATTGAGTATGAGGCTGCTAGCGATGATGGGAGTAATAATAAGTTGTTGACATTCAACGATTCGAATACAAATTGTGTTATCCGTTCGAGTTGTGATTGTGACCATGAATAGTGGGTAACCAATATTATTGGAATGTTAGACAATTCACCATCGAATGCATGTGGATTTTCTTTAGATTTACGAGATAGAATAGACCCGTAAATCAACTTCAGGTACTGTAAAAAGGCGTCTAAATCTTTAATTCTACCTTGCTGGATTGGATTTATTTCTTCTGTTGTCTCTGTAGCTTCTGAGTAATAGTTACCAGAGATTTTGTCTCTAAATATGCGCGTTGGAATGTTGTATTCTGGAACGGCAAAAGTCTCATCATTCAGACCGAATTGAACGAGAGTATTCTGAGATTTTGGGTATATGATCAGTATACTATCTAACCTGAAGGGTGCCATTTGCTGATATGTGTTCCTAATTAGTTTTGACTTCTTAACTGTAGTATATGTTTTCCAAAGAGTTTTATTTTTCTTTACACTGTACACTTCGCTGGAAAAAAATCGAATCACCGTTCAGGATGATGTTTACGCGTATATATTGATATATATATAAACAACTAAGAAATCTAAAGCTGATGGGTGATGGTGATGGAAGAGCAGTGAGTAGCGATGCAGAGTCAGCAATGGGAGCAGTCGAATGTGAATAGAGGTTTGCTCGAGGAGCAAGAGTTGATCAATGAGAGGGCGAATTTGTTATTACAGAGGACGAGAGAACGGAGGAATCTGTTGTTGCAAGGTACGGGAGAGCATGGGAATTTACTGTTACAAGGTACAACAGATTTGTTGCCCCGTTCAGAGGATAGAAGGCGATATGAGCATGTGGATATGGATATAATTGGTGACGAGAAGGGGATGAACAACAAGGAGAAGAAGAAGAAGAAGAAGAAGAAGAAGAGACATGAGAAAAAGATCGAATCGAAGATTAGGAAAATTCAAAAAGAAAGAAGTAAAGAGAAGAAGTATACCCCAAGTAGTTTGGCATTGTATGAAATTAGAAAGTATCAGGGATCGACAGACTTACTAATATCAAAGATACCCTTTGCGAGACTTGTGAAGGAAGTCAGCGATGAGTTTACGTATCGAGACGAGAACCTTCACTGGCAATCTATGGCGATCGTAGCATTACAAGAGGCGAGCGAAGCTTACTTGGTGGGGCTATTGGAACATGCAAATTTACTAGCCCTACATGCTAAAAGGGTTACACTCATGAAAAAAGACGTACAACTGGCACGAAGAATCAGAGGTCAATTTATATAGAGAGAGGTCGGGTCGTGATGATTATTATGATCTGATCAAAGGGAAAAATTTCAAAAGTTAATGAATCCAAACATCATAAAGGGTGTTAGGCCTTAAAGGGAATGTAAACGTTTTACTTTTTTATTTTTGCATTATTTAAACTACATGGTGTATAATTCTATTCTTTTCGATATCTACAATGTTAATATATTCAGGCTAAATTTTGAATATGTCTTTGGTTTGTGCTGTCAAAAACGAGGAAAATATTGACATTCTTAGAAACACAGTGAAAGGTCGGCAATCGACCCTAACCACGACGACAACTACTAAGAAAACGACCATTACTACTTCCAGAGTCACGCCACAGAAATGTGAGCCTCGTGTCATTGAAGAATTCGACTATGATGAGAGTGTTCCAAGGTCGCTAATGCCAGACGGGAAAAATGCCCTGAGTAAAGAGGCAATCTACAAGTCCAAGTTGAAACATGGCATTTTCTACTCCCCTAATAGGCCAAGTAAAGGTGTTAGTAGTGCTAAGTACGCTTCAGGTGTCGCTGCAGTCTTGGCTGAAAGGAACCCTGTGGAAATAAAGGCTTATCAAAGAAACGAAGTTGACCCTGTCGCTCTACAAACAGCAACCTATTTGACCAACAAGTTTAGAACAACAAAGGATACAAACAAGTTAATTAAGCAAGGTTCTTGGCATACTGATCAAGATGATAGATTGAGAATGTATGCTTGGAAATCATCTAGGAGAGCTGTAGATCTGCCTCAAAAAGAAGATGAGGATTATTACGACGTAGAAGGTATGCTTTTGAAGAATAGAATGAACTACTCCAAGGTTTTGAGTTCTGCAGAGGATAGAGCAGGGGATCGGATTGAAGAACGGTATACTACGGTGCCAAAAGTGTCTCCTGCTGTTAAACGTAGCTATTCGATGAATGCAGCAAACTCCGTCTTTAGGACTCAAAATTACGAAAGCAAACATGATTTAGATTTGCAAAGGCAGAAAGTGGAGATTGCCAAATTGATGGCTTCTGAGAAGGTTATGAAACAGGCACGTGCCAGAGCAGCTTATGAATTAAATAAGATCGCTATAGAAGATCCAGATGAAATGATCTTTGGTAATATGGATTACAATAGACATGCTGTCGTTGTTGCTCAGAGACATTTGTCAAAAGAGAGAACGGCGGAAGAGAAATTCAAAATTCAGCATCAAGATGAATTGTATATGGGTAAAGGTCTCTGGGTAAAGAACAAAGAAATTGATAATACTGCAAGGACTTTTGTCAGGCCAATTCTAACTGAGGTTGATGCAAGAGTGGAAGAACAAAGAGAAACTGATCGAGTATTGTATGAGAGACACAGTAAGCAGGTACGGGATTGGGAAGATTGGAGAGCGCTTCAGAATCTAAGAGTATCGAATGACGGCAGATTGATCAATTCTAGTAGAAGGAAGAATACCAGAATGTTGAATACTCGGGAAAAGGTTGCTGTCAGAAAGTATAATGAAATGGTTGCCAGTAAAGAAAGGGAGTTGCAACTAAAAACAGATGAATTAAATGCACTAATCGAAGAGAGACGTACCTTAGAAGATACTTTGGATTCTAATTTGCAAATGTATGAGAAGAAGCAAAGTCAAGAGTTTGAAGAGTGGATGAAAATAACAGAGAATGATATTTTTGCAATTCGTGAAGAAGAAGAGGCGGTATTGACGCCTTACCGTAATGACGTTAAGACAGCTGAGCAAGACGGTATCAATTTGAAACAAGAACAAACGGAAATTGAAAATGACATTAAAGCGTTGGAGGGAGAGCAAATGAGTATTGCAAATGAGAAGGAGTTGGAAAGTTTGCAGAAGAAGTTGATGGTGGTTCAACGTAAGGTTGAACTCAATGAAAACGAACGTGAATTAAAGAGGGAAAAGTTGAACTTGCTAGAATCCTTTAGAAAGGAACACAAGCCAAACTCTCTCGAGGAGGAAGCAGAGCTGAAAAACTCCCTTGGTCTTTCAATGGGTTCGACTGGGTACCTTCAAGATTTGAAAAAGGATGAACATTTAAGACCAGCACTAATGTCAGACGGTGCTACTCCTGGTGCATCCGCTAGGTCAGTAACTGGGGTTAGTGGTGTCATGGAACCAGATCCAGCAGTAGCCAACATCAGTCCAGTGACGCCCCACTCAACACCAAGAAATGCAGTTAATCTGAAAGAAAAACCCATCTCCAATGTAGATACAGTAGTTGAAGATGGTATTACAGAGTCTACACCGTCTTTTAGTGGATTTTCAGAAAGTTCGAAGAAGGAAGGGTTTTTTAAGGAAGTTTTTTAGTTATTTAATTATTAATATTTAGTACCCGAGAAAAATATATTACAATGTTACGTAAATATTAGGACCATTTTATATCGAATAATCGTCGTGGAATTATACATTTTCGACCTCTTTCCGTTGCAAATCATCAGAAGACTTCTTCATCCTCTTGTATTGGTTCTGTTCAAATTTGTAGTAACCTCCATAAGCTTGTAAAAGAGGCCAATATTTTGATTTCTTCCATAGGGAGCCAAGGTAGAAATCTACTGAGATGATTATAAAGAAGATACCTAACCAGAATGCCAGAAGCCATTCAAAACATGCACTCTTTGAATTATCTGACAGAGCACCAAACATGATTGCCCAAACAACGGCGGCAATGAGCCAGAATGTCTTGAAACATGCACTTATGGTAAATTTGTTCCAGTAGTGACCTTTCCAAACATTCCATTTTATATCCTTTTCATCGTAGTATTCTCCAGGTGGTAAGCCGTTCTTGTAATGAATGAAACCATAATGTCTACCCATGATGAAATATTCTGCCGCTAAACAGCAACCTGCTAAGAACATAAATATGACGAAAACACACACCATGGCGGTATGCACTGTGTGGAAGAGAGCCGTACTGAATATGGTACAAAATAGTAAACCCAGTTCACCAATGCAACCGAAGACAATTGCTGCAAAGATGAGATTTCTCTCATCGACAGTAAACCAAGGGTTCATCCAAAAGAAGTGTCTCTGTAAGAATTCTAATATTAGACATATTACAAATCCAATTCCTTGCCAAGCAGAACAAGCAATGAACAAGGGTCTTAGGTTTGTGGCACCAATGTCTGATATATAAACTGGGAATTGATCTGTGTGCATGAACCAATAGATCGGATGACCTTGTGCAGCCCAACAGATTAACATGGTGATCAACATCCCATACCAAGGTATGAATGCGATCCATGGTACCAGGAAACAGTAATTTCCAGGTTTCTGAAACATTATTTTCTTGTTACGTACATGATTTATGCTCATTGCATGATTTTGACTATGTAAGCTTATATATGACTTAAAAGGGGCGGCCGGTGACCTTTTAATAAGTTCTTTGTCAGATTAAGGGATTTACAGTGATGATAATTTGAAGCGATCGCTTTCCAATTAACTTGTTAATTTTTTACATAAATCGCGATTAGTTGAAAAAAGATCAGTATTAATTGGTAACAAACAAAGGAAAACGACGTGGCAATGTCATTGGAAGAGCAGATAGAAAAACTTGATCAAGAGATAACGTTAAATTTACAAAAGATCGATTCAAATTTCAGTTATTGTTTCAAGAAAATAACGCAAAATATAATACCACACATTAGAAACTATTCTAATATTTGTGATGATATTATAGATAGTACGTATTGTCTGACGAGTATTTTCCAGAAGACTAGCGATATAAGTATTGTAGAGAAGGGGAAACCGACAGATAGTATATTTCCCGATGAAACAACACAAGATTTCAATGTAACGTCCACGGGACAAATATTGAAGGTTCCGGATTCAAGTGATGAAGAAACGCATAACAACAGTACTATACAAAGACAAAGTCGTAAGAGGAAAGTCTCGCTGTTGTTGCAACAGGAGTATGGGTCGAGTTCAAGCGCAATGCCATCTCCCGTACAATTGAAAGTTACGAATGGGAATATCAAGACGGACGGTATCAATAGCTCTCCTTTAAAAGAACATATGTAATAATAAATATTTTTTAAATTGAACAAGTTTTCTTCCGGCAGTGAAAAGAAAAGCACTCCTCGATAACGTAGTATGGGTAATATAATGTCATCAAGTTTTGCACCTGAATGTACTGAGCTGAAAAAGAAATACGACAGTTGTTTCAATGAGTGGTACACGGAGAAATTCCTCAAGGGTAAATCCATCGAGAATGAGTGCTCGAAAGAATGGGACAACTACATAAAATGCGTCGATAGAAACCTGGTAAAATCAGGAATCAAACCTGCACTGGATGAAGCAAGGAAAGAAGCTCCATTTGAAAACGGCGGTGATCTAAATAAAGATTAATTGGTGGTAATAAATATTGTATAATATAAATTGTATGTAAACTGTTACCCAGCCTTTAGTTGGCATATAATTTCCCGGGTAACATGCCTTTTTGCTTCGAGTGGCAAAATTTTTCTCTTTTCTTCTTTCTCTGTACTGTAAGCCAATATGGAAAAGATATATAGAGTTGGAAAGTGTCAATAAAGATCTGGAGTAGTATTTGCTCGAAGAAACAACTTGTACAAAACAAACCACACACACATACACACACATATATATATACATCAGCATGTCAAGGAATATAAATAGAAAGAAACTGGATCCAGTTATTAAGTCTAAAATAGATACATTAATAGAATTGTTTCCAGATTGGACGAATGATGATTTAATCGATATAGTCCTGGAATACGTTGACCTAGAAACAATAATTGATAAAATCACGTCCGGTGCAGTGACCAAATGGGATGAGGTGAAGAAGCCTGTGAAGAAGGAAAAATCACATACTAGTAATCATACATCGTTAAATATTACATTACCAAAGCCGGAAGATGACTGGACTCCTCCTCGTAAGAAGACTGTCAAGCCAGTACAAAAGAAGACTACGGCAATCGTCCTGGAAAAGGTGAGACCTTCTACAAAACCAGTTTCTTCAAAGACATCATGGGCAAGTGCAATTGCAGTGGAAAAATCCGAAAGTAATGAAATTCAGGTAGAAACAGAAGTAGCAAAGGTAGAAGACGAAGCAATGAATGGAGATGCAGAACCGGTTAATGTAGAAATTCCAAAGAAATTGGAGTCGTTAACGAGTGCCGTACCAGCTGCTACAACCAAGAAAATGTCTTGGGCAGCAATCGCATCAAAACCAATTGTTCAAAAGGGTTTGGATAATATGGACGATTTGAAGGAAGAAATTGCAAAGGTTGCAAACGAGAAAGAAAATGAAGAAGAAAGTGAAGAAGAAAGTGAAGAAGAGAGTGAAGAAGAGAGCGAAGAGGAAAGTGAGGAAGAAAGTGAAGAGGAGAGTGAAGAGGAAAGTGAGGAAGAAAGTGAAGAGGAGAGTGAAGAGGAAAGTGAGGAAGAAAGTGAAGAAGAAAGTGAGGAAGAAAGCGAGGAAGTTCCACAGGTTCAACAGGCTATTCCACAGGAAGTGCCAGCTCCAAAGGAAGCAACAGCTCCACAAAAAGTTACCAACTCAAAAGAAGTCACTGCTGAAGCCTCCACTGAAGTTCCTGCACAGGTTCCAGCTGCATCTCAAGCTTCCATCCAGCAAACAACATCCCAATCGAATGCCGCTATGGCTGCTGCCACCGCGCAACAACAATATTACATGTACCAAAACCAATTTGCCGGCTACAACTACCCAGGCATGTTTGATAACCAATATAATGCATACCAACAAGGCCAATCAAACGTCCAACCAGGTGCTAACGCAAACCAATACAATATACAACAACAATCATTTAATGAAAATGGTACCAACGGCGCTGCTGCTGCTGCCCCTTCTCCATCTGTTGCCCATGCTCAACAACAACAAATGCATGGTGGCTCCTTTATGCCTTACTACAACCATTTCTACCAGCAATCCTTCCCTTACGGCCAACCACAATACGGCGGACAATACCCATACCAGGTCCCAAAGGCTGGTTACAATTATCCAAACCAACAAAATCAATATCCACAACAAACTAACACTACAGCACAACAAGGTGAAGAGCAACAGCCTCAACAACAAAGAGCACAAGGTCAAGCTAATGGACATCAACCAACTGCACAACAAATACAATTACAACAATACTACCAATTTCAACAGCAGCAACAAGCTGCCGCTGCTCACGCCGCACAACAAGGTATTCCATACGGTTACAACGGCTACGACTATACTTCTCAAGCATCAAGAGGCTTTTATTAATACGGGCAGTTTTTTTCATTATTGCATTTTTATATAATCTGTAAGTAGAAGGGAAAAAAAAAATAAAGTAAACCAAAATATTAGAAGGAGAATTTATTATATAGATGCGATGTTCCCCGTTGCTGTTGTCACTGGTGCTACAAGAGGTATAGGGAGGGCAATTGTGCAGAATTTGTCAGCCCATGGTATAAGTTGTGTTGCTATTGGATCCTCTCTCGAATCTGTGATGAGGCTAAGATCAGATTTGAAGTTTACATCTCCTCATCAAATGCACAGAACATTAGCTATCGATCTATGCAATTGGCCCCAATGGACGGAATGCAAAAGATTCCCAGGACTGAGTTTTTCCAGCGATGGATTGATGAAACAAGGCGAGTACCCTATCTTTGATAGTGGCTCAAAATATTACATCGATCTACTAGTAAATTGTGCGGGAAGAACACAAACTTCACTGGGTCTGAAAACATCCCCCACACAGATGAAAGAATTAATGAATTTGAATTTTCTGAGCTGTGTCAGTCTAATCAACTTGAGTACGAGACATATGATAAGGACCGTACATAGAAATGCATCAACAACGACACCTTGTATAATCAGTATATCTTCAATACTTGAAAACGTAGCAATCCCCGGCACAACAATCTACTCTGCATCGAAAGCTGCATTATCGCAATACACAAAGGTGCTAGCACAAGAAACAGCCACGTGGGGGATCCGAGCAGTGGCTCTGCCCCTGGGACTAGTGAGAGAGACAGATATGATCCAAGACCTAGATACAAGCATCGTCGATGCCCTAAAGAATTTACCATCGCAGACCCCAAAGCAAGTCGCAGACACCGTTTGGTCAATTTACCACAGAGAAGGAACTGATCGTGCCAAATTACATGAAAATTTTCCTTGAAAAAAAAAGCCAACAAAATTTTTTTTTTCACATTTAAACGGCAGCTTGAAGAACAGATGGGATGATCATTCTCTCTATTCATAACAAACCCAAAAACCAACAATGATTATTTACAAGGATATTTTCTCTAACGACGAATTATTATCAGACGCTTACGACGTCACCGAAGTTGATGGTGTCATCTACGAAGCCGATTGTGCTATGGTCAAGGTCGGTGGTGATAACATTGATATTGGTGCTAACCCATCTGCTGAAGACGGTGGTGATGATGATGTCGATGACGGTTCTGAAATCGTTAACAACGTTGTCCACTCCTTCCGTTTACAACCAACTGGTTTCGACAAGAAGTCTTTCCTAACTTACATCAAGGGTTACATGAAGGCTGTCAAGGCTAAATTACAAGAATCTAACCCAGATGCTGTTGCCACTTTCGAAAAGGGTGCTCAAACTTACGTCAAGAAGGTCATTGGTTCTTTCAAGGACTGGGAATTCTTCACTGGTGAATCCATGGACCCAGATGCCATGATCATCATGTTGAACTACCGTGAAGATGGTACCACTCCATTCATCGCTATCTGGAAGCATGGTATCGTTGAAGAAAAAATCTAAGTATACTTATATATTGTTATAATTTAAGTGAATCTTATTAAATGTTAAACTCATTGCAACTATACAAAGCAAACTTATATATAATTCCACACTCTCCACCCAGTTAATCATTTTTCTTTGAATTACAAGCAACTATTCTCAACTTATCCACGGCTATAGTATCATTATTACCATCCGCGGCACTTCCTTCGACTGTTACTTGACAGTTTTTAACAATAAACGTCCATACATCGTCACAGAACCCATATGTGTCAAGGTTACCCTTTACCGTCAGTTTCGATTGAGTATTTTCTCTCAAAGATTCCGCCACTACCCTGTCAAACGTTTCTAGTACTCTCATCGCCAGAGACGCTTCGATCCTACCTTCGCTAATCAACGTATCCAGTGCATCTACGAGACTGTTCCCAATAGTGCTCCTACGATACAGCTCATAGTACCCTGGAACTGGCATTCTTTGTCAATATGTTGATGTTCTTATAAATTAGAAAGACAACAAAAAAAAAATAATTCTTTATTTTAAACACATATAAAAAAAACAGGTATAGAGAAGCAAATGAGTAGTACTATATTCTATAAATTCAAGTCGCAAAATGGATCCTCTAGAATCCTATTTGATGGAACAGGTCTTACCGTCTTTGATCTGAAGAGAGAAATCATTCAAAATAACAAGTTGGGTGATGGTACAGATTTCCAATTGAGATTATATCACCCTGATACAAACGAAGAGTATGAAGAAGACCAAACTGTCATCCCAAGATCAACTAGCGTCATTGTCAAAAGATCACCAGCTATAAAGTCAGTTATTCGTGGTAAATCGATAGGTAATGCCACAAGATACATCACTGGTAAACCAAGAGTGCACCAAAATAAAAAATTACAATCGCTGGCAACAACACACACTACGAACACAGGTCTGAGTGAAGAGGAGAGAATCGCAAGTATGTTCGCAAATCAAGAAAATCAATGGGAACAAGCTCAAGATGAAATGTCGACTGCAACCCCAGTTTTCTTCAAAAATACGAATAACAACACTTCCGCCGATGACGGCCCCCCACCACCAGGTTACATGTGTTACAGATGTGGTGCAAGAGACCATTGGATCAAAAACTGTCCAACAAACAATGATCCTAATTTCGAGGGCAAAAGAATCAAGAGAACTACGGGTATTCCTAAAAAGTTCTTAAAATCTGTAGAGATCGACCCAAATAATATTACTCCAGAAGAGATGGCACAAAGAAAGATTATGGTCACAGACGATGGTAAGTTCGTGGTGCAAGTTGCTGATGAGCACTCTTGGGAAGATTATCAAAGGAAACAACAAAAGAGACTAATTGATAACGACGAAGCCATCTGGCAAAAAGATCATTTCACAAATTTACCAGATGAGCTGAAATGCCCATTAACAAAGGGACTATTGAGAGACCCAGTAAAGACAACAAATTGCTGTAATAAAACATTCTCAAAAGTAGCCATCGAGAATGCTCTACTAGAATCAGACTTCATTTGCCCGTCGTGTAACACCCATGATATACTGCTAGATTCATTACAACAAGACACTGAAAAACAAAAACAAGTTCAACTCTTCCTGAAAGAAAACGACCATCAACAGAAGAGACAAAAATTGACCCCCACAACCAACACTGCTACAACAACAAACGTTCCGACAACTACTACCAACCAGCCAATGCCCTTCCCATTTCCATTCCCAATGTTCCCTCCATTGCCATTCATACCTAATAACAAGCCCTAATAAAAAATCCCACCACATTAAAAAAAACGGCTCCCAAAAACCCAATTCGCACAGCTTCCAAAACCCAACCATCCGGTGCCTGACTTACCTCGCTTTCATAATCGCCGTCGCCGTCCTCGCCCACTTTCTTTTTTTTCACTTTTTTTCACGCATCCCACAGATCACGACGCACTCGACCATTCAAAACCACCTGTTCAATACCATCGCATCAAAAAATACATCCATCATCACTCTACTACCATCACTCTACCTCTCTTCCCATCAGCGAAAAATTTTCTCTGCTCTCCAATCCCATATATATATAACCGTCACATTTTCCATCGTCTTTACGACTCTTCACTCTCCTTTTTCCTACAGAAACAACAACAACAAACTATCATAAAAATGGGTATCTTAGACGTTATCAAAAGAAAGGAAGGTGTCATTGTCGGTGACGATGTCAGAGCTTTATTCACCTATGCCAGAGAACACAAATTCGCTATCCCAGCTATCAACGTCACTTCCTCCTCCACTGTCGTTGCTGCTTTAGAAGCCGCCCGTGACAACAAGTGCCCAATCATCCTTCAAACCTCCAACGGTGGTGCCGCTTACTTCGCCGGTAAGGGTGTCTCCAACGACGGTCAAAACGCCTCCATCAGAGGTTCCATCGCCGCCGCTCACTACATCAGATCCATCGCTTCTGCTTACGGTATCCCAGTCATCTTACACTCTGACCACTGTGCCAAGAAGTTATTACCATGGTTTGATGGTATGTTAGAAGCCGATGAAGCTTACTTCAAGCAACACGGTGAACCATTATTCTCCTCCCACATGATCGATCTTTCCGAAGAAACCGACGAAGAAAACATCTCCACCTGTGTCAGCTACTTCAAGAGAATGGCTGCTATGGGTCAATGGTTAGAAATGGAAATCGGTATCACCGGTGGTGAAGAAGATGGTGTCAACAACGAAAACGTCGACAAGGATGCTTTATACACCAAGCCAGCTCAAGTCTACGCCGTCTACGAAGCTTTAGCTCCAATCTCTCCAAACTTCTCTATTGCCGCTTCCTTCGGTAATGTTCACGGAAGTTACAAGGTTGCACCAGCCTTAAAACCAGAATTATTAGCTGACCACCAAAAGTACGCCGCTGAAAAGATTGGTTCTTCCGAAGCTAAGCCATTATACTTAGTCTTCCATGGTGGTTCCGGTTCTTCTGTCCAAGAATTCAGAACTGGTATTGACAACGGTGTTGTTAAGGTCAACTTAGACACTGACTGTCAATTCGCTTACTTAAAGGGTATCAGAGACTACGTCTTAAACAAGAAAGATTACATCATGACTATGGTCGGTAACCCAACTTCCGAAGATGCTCCAAACAAGAAGTACTTCGACCCAAGAGTGTGGGTTAGAGAAGGTGAAAAGACCATGTCTGCCAGAATTGTTGAAGCTTTCGAAGCTTTCAGAACTCAAAACACTTTATAAGTTGAGTAATTGATATACTTTTATTTATATAATTAAAAATTTTGTTTTTTAGTTTTGCGATGCCATAAGAAAGAAATGAGGACTCTGTGATGGTTTCAGTCTTCAAATTCGGAACGCAGAAGGTCAGATTAAGCCCATTCGACGTCTTTAAAATTGACTTCCTCTTTGCAATAATCTAGGTTCGAGGTTCTCTGATCTAGCGTGGACCTTTTCTAATATACAAAAAGTAATCACTCTCTAGAACCGCCTTTTTTGTCACCTCAATGATGGAATTATCGTATAGGACAATTGCCCTTGTAGTCTTAAAACAATTGATTCAATATATAGTTAGTTACTTACGAACAAAGATTTTTGTATAAATATATATTGGCATCCTTTAAAACAAGGAAATAATACGTTAGAAAGATAGATGATGGTGCCTCATCATAGTAAATAAGTTAGCACGAATGGCGCTGATGCCAATAGTAAGTGGGATCCGTAGCTTATTCCTGAATAGCCGAAATTGTTACTTTTAGAGGTAGAACTAGTGGTGGATTGGGCGGACTGAGTGGAACGTGTGGTGGACTGGGTAGGAGTCACTACAGCCTTTCCAGCATTGGAACTAATGGTAAATATGTCACCACCAGAAGTGATCGAACCAAAGGAAGACCAGCTGTTTGAATAAGAGGCGACTTTGACAGCGCCTGGGACGGTAGAAATTATTGCTTCAATATCTTCCTCGGCGTAATCATAACTAGATTGACCCATAGAGATCTCGTAGTTTTCGAAATCGAAAACTACATAAGCACGGGCTAAAAAGGCTTCACCTAGAACGATGCGATTTTCATTATGGGCAACGATATTAAGGATATATTCAGGTTCACCGTACGAGACCGAACAAAGTTCCCTGATTGGGAGATTAATATGGAATCCACCAAAATCGAAGACAAAGGAAATATTAGCCGGAGAATAAGGTATTGTGTAGAGTCCCTTTTCCTCAGAATAAGTAGCATTTAACTGTTCAGCTGCTAAATTTAACAAAGTCGTAGGGAAAAAAATAGCGGTGGATCCTGAATCTAATAAAGCTGGGGTTTTCATGGTAGCAATTGTAGTGTTTGAATCGGTTGATGAAATACCTAAACCATAGATTGTAACATCAAATTCTACAGGAGATTCGTAACCTCTTGACTCGTAGATATTAATCATCGGTATCGTATACAAAGAGCCGGAATATTTGCTATGATCAACAGCACCAAACAGCAAGCCACTGGTATAATTATTATATGCAGCTAACAATAATGAATATGCGGCAGAATCGATAACACCAGATTTCTTCAGCACCATTGGAAGATTGTCATACATGTATGAATTAGTTAAGTAGGTCGTTTCTGAACCTGGTAGACCGATACCAAGGACACCGAGGCTGGAGTTGGTATAATTTGCTACAGCAAATGGCACACCAGAAATGTCTAATCCGCCAATCGATAGAACATCTTGACCCCACACACCTTCGGCAGTAGAGTTGTCACTATAAGTAATGACAAAATCCGTGTGATTTGTTGACCAAGTAGATGAATCATTCGGATTGAAAGTGCCGAAAAACCCACAGTCGACTAAACCTTCAGCAGGATATATAACCGAGCTTTCAAATGGAGTTGTTGACACAGGCTCTCCATCTAGTAATCCATTTGAATCACCATCGCTTACTGTAGACTCTTCGGCGGCAGCAACTACAACATGCTTCGCCGTTTTTTCGACATTGTCATAGAATATATCACCATCACATAACGGATTATCTGGACTGGTAACCCAGATATCGGAAGAACATGTATCCACCAACAAAGTGACATTCTGGCCTGGTGTACCAACAGACAGTTGTACAACGTAATAAAACTCGGCAGAAATATTAACAGTTGCATACGTGTCCCTCTTTTGTAAAGGGAGACGCGACGACTTTTCGAAAGTTTCACTAGCAAAATCTAGTTTCAAATACTTATTTTCGTTAGAAGATAGTTGTTCGACATTTTTATCGACTATTAAGGCACTCGTCAAAGACGCTATCACAGATGTTGCTAATATTGCCCTTAAATTTAACGCTTTCATTTTGATGTTTTATTTGGTGCAGTCCTGCGATTGACAATTTGTCTGAGCATCTATATATATACTATCTCATAAGCAACACTTTCTTTTCCTCGAGGGTCCTCTGTACGAGTACAGCAAGATGCTGGCAGGAAAATGCAAATTGCCCATTATTCTAGCCGTAGCGCTCCTTACAATAATATAAACAGACGAATGGAGAGGTGGTTGCATTGGAAAATTAAAAGCTTGTACAAGTTAAAGCGCGTACAGCATATGTGCGAAGCTCTATGTAACATGCTCCTCAATTGGAATTTTCTGTCGCATATCGTAGGTCTCACTTTTCCGACGTACTTGGGTTTGGCACATAAAATATTCAGGCAAAAAAAAAGTCTTCCACCAATGATGCTCTAAGGGTCCTGATTTACGCGCCTATTCTTTTTCTAACGTCGCGCGTGGGATGCGAGAGATCTTGGGAAGACGAAGGGAAATCGAAAACATATTTTTAATTGTCTGTGATGAACGAAGCGTATGGCGGTAATGGAAATGCAGACGTGGCACAGATTACTACAGAGCTATTTAATGACTTCACTCTGAGAGCTACTTGCGAGTACTTGCAGTTGAGGTCCTGATTCCACTTCAGCACAAACACCAACGCAGATTGTATAGTAAAGATATATATGTCATACGATCTATTTTTTCTGGAATGAGCTTGTTCCTTCGTGACGTACATGGATTCTACAATCCTTGGAAGTATTGCGGGCACTTGACGGTTTCTTATCTTGTACTAGCTGTAGTTGGAAGTGTATTGCGAGGAAGGAACATCCAAGGATCCAAAAAGACAGTTAAGCATCTATAAAAGGTTAAATTAACAAGCCATGGCGGTTCTTCGGTTTTTAGTTGCCTTATAATTCGTAGAAGAGAAATAACTATTGCATCTGGATGTGGATGCTCGCACTGCCACACAAGCACACTTCTTCATCAAGGTTGAATATTACAAAGGCTGAGATGATCTGATGAGTATGACAATTATTGAGGGAGGCCTCCCCCGTGATTGATCTTGAAATTTTGATAAGGGCAAGGTATAGATAAACTACTGCTCAAAACGAATGTCTCTCTTTATTATCTGGTTGCATTTATCGCGTCTTTTGGCTGCGTAGGTGAGCGTCCAACACATGCATTTTGGTTGTTGGAAAAAGTTTAGGTTGGATCCATCGGTTTCTTCCGAAAAGTGATCTGCTTTTTGAAAAGTTTTAGTAATGGTAGCCTGACAGACAGATGTGGCGGTGGCAAGGGCTACTCCAGCAGAGGTAAATATAATAGTAGAACATCAGCATTCGAGGAGAAAGACGACGGGCCAGCATGGGGGGACTATGTACAAAAGAAACTCGGACTAGTAAGCATATTTACTATAGTCTCTAAACAAACCTTAGCGAAAAGTTCAAGTCGATCCCATCAATAATATTACTACCTTTTGCAGAATTGGATGATATATCATAGCAACGCGATCAAAAGAAAAATTCGTAGCGCTGGCTCAATTGATCTGATTCAAAACATTTACAGCCATTTTATAATATTCTGACCATTAATTCATATAACGACAATGCTAAGATGTTACAGACCAATGCAGCATTCTCACAATATATTTACTTCTTTGTGCGGCGAGCATGGATAGTCTCCGGATGTATACTTGTCCCATAACACTTATCTCCTTACTCCTTAGCACGTCCAAAAATGTATATATCATGGCACATTACAGAGAGCTATACGTGACATTTTTTATTTTTGCAGAACTTCCTTGCATTATCCAACAGCCACAATTAGAAACCAAACTTTCAACTATTTCAAATAGAAAGTGCGCGAAGTCCAATTTTACACTTTTCATCATCACGAGCCAGCAATGGTTCGACCATCTTTTACACAACTTGCAGATACGTATAAGGACATTTCGGTGAGGTCGTTTGTTGCGAGGTATAACCAATTTCTACAAAATGACCGTAGTCCCCATAAGCACGACATAGAAGCTCCCAATTCAATCCGTAGCATACTCCCAAACCCAAATTATATTCCACCCAAAAATCCGATTGTCCTATGTCATGGCCTTTCTGGCTTCGACCAATTGATCCTCTTACCCTCAGTTCAAACAATTACAAAGCTGCTAATGAGCGGTCTGAAGACTTCTCATGACGATTACTTCGTCCAAGACTATGAGGAATCTCAATCCATCGTTCACATCGAATATTGGATCGGAATCAAGGAAATGCTGGAGAGGCAAGGATGCACCGTAATCACTACAAAAGTGCCACCTTTTGGTAGTATAGAAGAGAGAGCTACTGCATTGAGTAGTTTTTTAGAATATCAGACAGCAAAATTGAGAAAGGGTAAAGAGAAAATCAAGCTGAATTTGATTGCACATTCGATGGGGGGACTTGATTGTAGATATCTTATATCGAAACTACCACAAAAGGAAAACTACGAAGTCATTAGCTTGACTACTATCTCCACGCCGCATCATGGATCAGAGATGGCTGATTTTATTGTGAATCTTTTTGAAAATATGAAATTGAAACTCAAGATCAATCAAGATGAAACGTTACCAATATGTTTTTACCAATTGACTACAAACTATATGAAATATTTCAATCTAACTACACAGAATGATCCTCGAGTAAGTTATTTCTCATACGGTTCGTATTTTATACCGAAATGGTACAATGTATTTTCATTGTCTTGGAAGATAATTGATGAGGCCACAAATGGAAAAGAAAACGATGGTATGGTGACCGTTGAGAGTAGTAATTGGGGTCAATATCAAGGTACGCTAGTTAATGTCGATCATCTAGATATAATCAATTGGAAAAATAAAATGCAAAAGGACATAAATAAGCTCTTTGAGAGGAAAGCCAGCTTGAGCGATGAGGAAATTAATATTGTTCAATTTTACCTTCAAATAACTGATGAACTGGCAAAGAGAGGGTTCTAGTGTTATTCAAGAGCTATACTCCCCATGCCCAGTATGACCCTACTCCTTTATTCTAGACTTTCTCCTATCGTTGACTTTTGTCTTCACACCGAGTTCGTCGTACACTTCGTCGATTTCATCACATAACTTTTCTAGATATTCAATTTTTGATTCTAATTCATCTAAATTCTGTTCATAACTTTCATGCAATTCTTTTAACTTTGTCAATTCTTCTTCGTCTTTCAAATTTTCAAATTCACTTGAAAGCCTGTTTAACCACTCTTCAGTCTCTTGAGACTTTTTGTTAAAGAGGGATATTGTCTTCACAGATTCTGTATCTATATAAGTCTGTAGTTCATTAATGTAATTGTTGATATCCTGGTTTAGTTTCATCTTGCTTGTGATGTGGATATAAATTCACTGTTGCTGTTAATTTTTTTTTTGTTGCCATTATGAAATCAAAAAAGTAATAAGTTAAGCTTCAATAAGGCTTCACTACGCTACCGTCCACCACACACTCCATCACATACTCTACGCCATGTTGTCCGGCATATTTCTCGCCAAGTTTGATATGAAGAAAGGTAACGTTATTGAATGGCAGCAGGACTGTCAAGATTTTCCAAATCTTGAATTTAAATCTTTGCCATCAGGCATACACGAACAAGACGACGATGTTGTGAACTTTACCGTTTTTAAAGACCCCAATACTTATGAAAACGGCCTACTCCAAGGTGTAGCATACTTTAAGCAAAATAGTTTCGATACTTTAGATGACAGTGGCCAAGTTGACAGAAGCAAAATTCTAATGTATTCATTAGGGATACTTACAGAGGATACACTACTGGACGAACAGTATACCAGTGCCTTAGAGAAATTATTGAGTGATTGGTTAGCAGCTGGTGAACTACACAGCTTTGACACTTTTATACAATATTACAAAGAGCAAAAGACAGGCGGTATAACAAGACGAAGTATGACTGAGTATGTCCCCTATTGGATGGAGCAATTAGGGCCGTTGATATTTCCGATTTGGAAGTCATGTTTATTGAATGAAAAGATTCTAGTACTCATACCTTTTGGGTGTTCTTTTGAGACATGTAGCGCTCTTTGTTATTTCCTCCACCTTGTTTCAAATTCATCCTCGGTTCAAGAGACGCAACTTCTCTTCACAATTGGAACATTTGACGTTGATAGTATGCTTAAAGGGACATGTGGATACATCGCATGCACGAGCGATGAAATTTTAACGTTGAATGATAAGCTGTACGATAAATTAATAAAGATACCTGGAGACGTTGAGAATGCAACAGTACAGTTTTTAACCAATACAAATGAACTTATAAAAGGTACACCCCATGAGTTGGAGTTGTTTCAAATTAGCGAAAAGAAAGGAATATCTGATTTATCTGAGCCTCTGACCTGGTCACAATTTTTCATGGACAGCTTCTACTTCTTAGGAACAATAGGTTTCATTAAGCCGCCATATCATAACCATATAGCTGTGATTGATCAAGTATCTATTCAGCCAGTTTTATCATATTTCAAGAAGAGAACACAGATTCTTCATGATATATTGCAAACAATTGCTTCAGAGGGAAGCACTACGTTATCACCTATGGAACTAAACATGATGGATTTGGATTGTTTCAGTAAGCAAGATTATGAATTTATTGAGAAAATCAGTTCTAAATGGTTTAATAAGACTATTCACGTTACTACAAATATGAAATCATTCTGTTAAAATATATAGAATATAAAAAGTGCTTGCCCCTTTAATAAATTAACCATAGTACACATGCAAAAATCGAAATACCGATGACGGCAGTAATAATACCAGCGGCAGCTTTTGAGCCCGGTGTGACATTAAGTGGAGACAAATTAGTTGCAGTAGCTTGAGTGCCTGCCGCACCGTCACCCATAGAAGAACCACCGTTTTCAGAAGTGTAAGGACCGGGTTTATGTAAAGCTCTTGTGTTTACCATGATTTCTAACGCAGACATTTGCTCACCTAGGCCATAGTATCCATCCCATCCACCATAAAACCAGTTGATACCACACGTGTGACCATCTGTACCACCAGAACAAGAAGTGGCGGCAGCGACAGCGGATGTATTAACCCAATGCATGACTGTATCTCTTGTTTCGGGAACCAACTGTGCGGTAGCCCCCAGGAATCTTGAGAAATAAGCTTTAAACGATCTTTGATCGGTGTTACATGTTTGAGGACCTTGACATGCGGCTTCATACATGATACTGTTATTGAAAAACACAACACTTGCGTTTAAAAACCCCTTTGTCCTTTCATGCCACAACTCGCTTTCAGTGAAATTATACAAATATGCAGAACCACTTAATAGAAGCCCTTGGTTATAAGTCCATTGATACTTTGTTACGGTTGTACAATTATCAGTTACACTAGCACCATCATAGACAAACATTTGAGTACCATTAGAAATAAGGTATGTATCTTCCATCCAGTTGTAAACTTTTTCAGCCCAATCAACGTAACTTGTATTACCAGTATACCTTGCTAATCTTGCTGCAAGATGGAATAGAGCACCATTGGAAACGGTATTCTTATAATCGTAACCTGAATTCCACGTAAAGATTTGCCATCTTAAACCACCACCACATGTAGCATCATCCCAACGTAAAGCCATAGTATTGAAAACAGCTTGCGCCAAGTAAAGCCATTGAGGTTGATCATCTGGTGGATTAGTGAAATTTCTTTCAGCTGCAGTCATTACTGCAATACCCCAAAACGCTTGATCATCATTACCTTCGGTGGTTGATTGATTTAAAGGGATATAATCCCAGTCATCACCTGTTTGATGCAATAAAGCAGCCATGATGTCATCGTTATATGTATTATTATCCATATAGTACCAGAAATCGATCATGGATCCCCATGCACCACCTGCTTCCCACCAATAGTATGGGTCAGAAAACATACCAACGGTTTTACCGTACTGATTACCAGTGTAATAATCCATTAAACCGTATGCGACCAAAGCAGTCGCATTTTGTAAGGACTCGAAACTATCCAAATCCAACTCTAAAGAGTACACTCTCCCGATAAACGTGGAAAGAATCAATAATATTAGATTGTTGATAACCATCTTGATCCAGGGAAGCTCTATTATGGATATTATGTATATAGCCTCATTTAAGAAAAATAGTAGTAGATGGTTTATATATATATATACATGTATGATTTCCTCCTCTTCTCGCTTGATGAAAGACCCTTGGCTATTTCGATTTCTACGTCTCTTTCTGAGAGCCCAAAAACGAATTTTAGACCAAAAAAAATTCCTCGACGCGATTTAGAATGTTTACGTCGTTCGTGATTTCGTATATTAGGGCACGTGTCGGTTGGTATTTCCGTTTACGGACACAGGGGACAGGCGTTTCATTTTTTATGGAAGGAGTTGGCGATTTGCAGGTCACCAGTTTATTGTCAATGATTGAGATTCTTTTATTTTTCGTTGTTATAGAAAATAGCGTAGTTACCATTTGGACAGTGAATGCAGTGATTACCTCGTTAGGCAGCTTCGTGGAAGATATTCTCACTAAAGTGAACCATCGAAAATTGGTATAAAGGGTTAATAAGTACATCAGTAGTGTCTCCAATTCAGTTCCGACCAGCTTCGGATCTTCATTTAGTGATATAAAGAAATGGTAGCTGGTTCGAAGTGATATGTTTCTCTCTCATTTCTATTTCCACTTCTTATTTGAATAGGCAAGAACAGTGAATGACGTTCCTGAAAAACTACCAATCGGGAAAAAGACGCCGAAGGAAAAGAGAGCGCGCATTGTAAGATGTCCGCTTCAGCCATTCAATAATTCAAAAAAGGAAAATTACTGCTATTACAAGATTTCATCGTCACAACTAAATTTAAGTAATGTTACTACTTCCACCTGCAAGAAGGTGGGAAACCCGCACCTGGGAAAAAAAAGGACGGGTCGCTTTATCGGTTACGATACGAAGCTGCTAGTATCAATTCGATTGGTACGCTTACAACTTTATTAAAATCTGAAAAGGAACAAAATAGCTTAATATTGGATATTAATTCAAATATTCCAAACACCTTCCTTAGATTGACTATTGAGCCCTGCGAGAAGAGCTCAGTGGCTTGAACAAAAGAATCCTTGAAATTATTTCTGGAGAAACAAACTTGAAGTTCGTCAACAGAACTTCACAGCTGGACAGGGAGAAAAAACATTTGAGTTCTGTGCAACACATTTGTAGACAAAGTAAAAAGGCTCCTGTGGAGATATGACGGAGGTCTCACGATTTAACTGCCAATCTCCTGGATCTAAATTGCAAAGCGGCGGTCTTCAAAATAGCGCGTCAAACTCTGAAGACCTATGTTACCTTGCTTCACTGAAGAACAGGATGACATCATTTCAGCAGGATGCCATATGAGAATAGTGGGTGTGACTCTGGCATGGATTGCGCCAATGAAAGCCGTCAAAGGCTATCAAGAATACAAGATTGATGATGTTGATAGAAACCATCCTCCGCCTTGGTACGAAGCGATAATTGGGCCCAATTGGTGAGATGCAAGACCGCTGCTACAAAAACATACCTTGAAAGCTTTGAAATGTGGATCTAGCTTAGGATTAATATGTACTTCTTTTCACATGATAGAATGTCCTGTGCTTGTTCCTCACATTCACCACAGGGCCATTGACTTTTCCTATTTGCCGTACAGCCATTTCTGAAAAACGGGTTCCTATTCTAAAGAAAGCAGTGGAAATGACGCACAAAACAGCTCTACGGCATATTCTCTACATATCCATGTAAAGGAAACTGTATCGTTACCCGTCCATACAAAAATTGAAAAGTCTCAAAAGTACCTGGTATTTTGTTTGGCCTATGCCCTTTACGCGTAGTGACGCGTAAAAAACACTATATTATCAAATATTAGCATCTATCTACAAGGTGACGTGATAGAAATAATCACCAGCACTTGTTCATATGTTTAGACAAACGAAAAAGCGTATATCTTCAAGAAGAAACTATGATTCTTCCTTCAATGAAGATTCAACCATCAATGACTCCGCAATCGACAACGAAAGAGGTAATTTGGACGGCAAACTATCATTTTACCAACAACAACCGCAGGGAGAAATCACATTAGAACAATTTGAAGAATGGGGAATCGAAAGATTGAAAGTTCTATTAGAAATTGAAGCCCTCAATGCAAGAAATAAATCCATTAAAGAGATAGAAAGCTCCATAAAACCAACTCTAACCAAATTTTTGGCATCTGAAAAGCAAAAGGATTACTATTCTCATTTCATATTGAGACTATGTTTCTGTCGTACAAAAGAATTGAGAGAGAAATTCGTCAAGATAGAGACTCTATTGTTTAAAATCCGTTTCAATATGTTGAATTCTATGGATCAATTAAGATTTATTAAATCTCTAAATTTACCTTCCCTTCAATTTATTTCCCAAAACGAAAAAACTAAATATTCAAAAGAGTTATACCAAACAGTAAGTTCCATATTACAATTTCAATTGAATTTAACAGACGAACAATCAAGAGTGAATTTCTTCCAAAATGAAAAATTCATAAAATTACCTTTTGAAAATGTTATTGATCTCGTTGGTAACCGTCAGGTCTTTCTAAAAGATGGATATGTGTATTTACCACAATTCCAACAATTGAATCTAATTGCCATGGAATTTTCTGCCAACTTGGGAAAACAACTGGTAAAGACTTTTCAATTTTTGCCACGTCTAAATGAAGACGATAGATTGGTACCCATATTGAATCACTTATCCTCAGGTTATACACTAGCAGATTTCCAGTCAAACCAGTTTACTTACACTAGTGATGAAGAAATCAATGCAGAATCTGTCTGGTCCGAAGAAATATATTTAAATTTCCCATTGTGTATGAAAAATTTGATGGATGGATTGAAACAAAACCACCATCTGAGATATTATGGCAGGCAACAACTATCTCTTTTCTTGAAAGGTATCGGTCTCAGTTACGAAGAATCGATTAAATTTTGGACAAAAGCATTTACAGACGGTGGGCACATATCGTTGGAAAAATTCAACAAAGAATATCGTTATAACTTTAGACATAATTATGGTCTAGAAGGTAACAGAATCAACTACAAACCTTGGGATTGTCGCACAATTCTCTCAAAGCCAAGACCCAGCAAAGGTGACTTCCATGGATGTCCATTCCGTGATTGGTCACCCGAAAAACTGTCAACTGAATTGTCTGCAATGAACTTGACACAGTCACAAATATCATCTGTATTGGATTCATGCCAAAAGACAGAATACACCGTAGCCTTAACTAAGGTCTTTGAATTCACCCACGGTTACAAGGGTAATCCGAATGACTTGGAAATAAATGAACAAAACCATATAGCACATCCAAATTTGTACTTTGAAAAATCGAGACAATGGCAGAAAAAGCAAGCTGATGTGTAAACGATGTATTTATTTTCTTATATATAAACATCTTTTTTCTATATATTTACATGAATTTTTCATCTTTCAACGGGGAGTGGCGACTCGACTACATCATACCTGGCATACCTCCCATACCTGGCATACCACCAGGGGCTGGGCCAGCAGGTTCTGGAGCGTCAACGATAGCAACTTCTGTAGTGGCTAATAATGAAGCCACACCAGAAGCGTCAACTAAACCAGATTTGACAACCTTGAATGGATCGATGATACCAGCATCCAACATGTCAGTGTATTCTCCCTTTGCGGAGTCGTAACCTTTAGTGAAAGAATCTCCGTATTCATCGAGTAATTTGCCAACGATTACAGAGCCTTCTTCACCAGCATTGTCAATAATTTGTTTTGCAGGTTTAGTAATAGCCTTCTTGATAATATCGACACCTAATTTTTGATCGAAATTTTCTACTTGGATATCATCCAAGATTCTAGCGGCTTTAACTAAAGCGGTACCACCACCTGGTAAGATACCCTGTTCGACGGCGGCTCTGGTGGCATTCAAAGCGTCATCGTAACGGTCCTTCTTTTCACCGACTTCAACTTCCGAAGAACCACCAACTCTGATCACGGCAACACCACCAGATAATTTGGCTAAACGTTCTTGTAGTTTTTCCTTTTCGTAAGAATTGGTAGTGGTTAGATCAATTGAGTTTTTGATCTGTTCGATTCTTTCTTCGATGGCTTCTTTAGAACCGTTTCCATTTAGCACAACGGTATCTTCCTTTGTAACGGTAATGGAATCGCAAGAACCCAGATGTTCCAAAGTGCAGTTTTCTGGTTTCAAATCTAATTCTTCAGTGAAGACGGTACTACCGGTTAAGATAGCAATATCGCCCAGAGTATTCTTTCTGTTATCACCGAATCCTGGAGCCTTGACGGCACATACTTTAACTTGACCTCTTAATTTGTTCAAGATACAAGCAGCTAAAGCTTCACCATCGATATCTTCAGCAACGATCAATAATGGTCTTCTACTTTGGTTAGACAATTCCAAAGCTGGTAAAATGTCCTGAATGGATGAAATTTTCTTTTCACTCAATAATAATAAAGGTTTTTCGAATTCAACTTTATTAGATTTGGTGTCGGTGATGAAATAAGGAGAGATGAAACCACGGTCAAATCTCATACCTTCGGTGACTTCTAATTCATCTTCAAGGGTTCTTCCTTCTCTAATAGTGATAACACCTTCTTTACCAACTTTTTCCATTGCAGAAGCCAATAATTTACCAACGTGGGAATCACCATTAGCTGAAATGGTGGCAACTTGAGCAATTTCTTCGGAAGTGGTGATTTCCTTTTTATTCTTAGTTAAGAAATCAATGACTTTTTCAACGGCAATTTGAGAACCTCTTCTTAAATCCATTGGGTTACAACCAGCAGCGACGTTTTTGACTGATTCAGTGAAAATTGCCTTACCTAATACAGTAGCAGAAGTGGTACCGTCACCAGCAGCTTCATTTGTCTTTGAAGCGACTTCTTGTAGTAATTTAGCACCCATATTTTCAAATTTATCTTCAAGAGTGATTGCCTTTGCTACAGTGACACCATCCTTAGTGATCTTTGGAGAACCGAAAGATTGTTCAATGAGAACGTTTCTACCCTTTGGACCCAAGGTGGAAGAGACGGCATCAGCTAAAGTTTCGACACCTTTTAAAAGAGAAGCTCTTGCCTCTACACCGAATCTGATCTCCTTAAATGAGGAGTAAGAACGATTGATTAATCTTCTTGTGGTAGTGGAACGTTGCGCACGTAGGACTTGTGTTCTCAACATGACGAGAGCTTCAATTGACGGGGAGGGGGAGCTATGTTTCTTGATTGGATTCGTTATGACCAATTGAAATAGATTGGCTCACTTTTAATTTTTCCACCATTATATTAGGCGGTCATCAAAGAAGAAAAAAGCGGTGGTTCATTGGAATCACGAAGAACAACCCACACATCGCATACGCAGCATTTTCCAATGACTAAAGCATTGAAAAACGTGTGGACTTAACAACTTTAACCCACCTCTGCGATTCCGCTGCCCTTCCTGGCGGGGGTGGGATCATCCCGCAGGCTCCTCCTTCAAGTTTTATGCAAATTTTGGACCCAAACCAGAAAACGGCAGGTAAAATTTTCTCATACTATTCTTCCCGATACTAACCGTTCTTTACCGCTCACGGTTGGAACAGCCTAGACAAGTAGAATTTCACCTTCCTCGAGATGCTTATGACAGACAAGCCTAAATTAGATAATCAAATACATGGAAGACCGCACGGATGTGACGAGTTTTGAATGAAATCTAAAATTAACCTGTTTTCTCTCCTTCGTTTTCTAAGGAAATTAATTTCTTGGCTCATTTTCTTGCTTTGTCATTTTCCTCGAGCAATACACAAAAATTTTTCCTACTGGCGACTATGGTATATTGGTATTACCTCATTCAGCTTGCTATCAATATCATCATACATTCATATATATACTCTAATACAACCCCATTTCCTTCTTCCTTTTCTCACAGCCAACAATTGATCCATTGTGATAATACAGTCTTCATGCGTCACCATGACTAATGTAACAGATAGTGATGAGGCCGATGATTCAAGGAGTAATTCATCAACTGGCATCACCAGTAAGATAAGAAAGCAACTGAATTTTACCGACGATTCTAAATGGAAACAATTCTCAAGTAGAAGATTAGAATTAATTGATAAATTTAACCTTAGTGAACGTAAAGCGAGTGAACAAGATCAACCTATAAAACAAATTGCTCATATCCTAAGAACAGAATTCAATTATCCACTCCCGACTTCGAATAAATTCGAAAAATTGGTAACAGCTGCTGTTCAATCAGTAAGAAGAAATAGAAAGCGTTCCATAAAGAGACGTAATGTGGCCCTTATGAAGAAAAATGCAAGTTTAAATAATCCTCGAAGTACAATAACGGATTTCGACAATGAATTCAGTTCAAACGTATCTTCAAGCTCAACTTCCCCAACTCCTTCCAATATCCCTTTAAATAACGGTACGCCAGATCGTACCTGTAATTTCCGCGGTCCATCCATTGTATCCATAAATGCATCAACTAAACTTCAACCAATCTTACATAAACCGTCTTTAGCAAGTAAAAAATCATCATCACCACCATTGTTATCTAATAATATTCAAAATATTAATGGTAAATACTCTTTACCGTTGCCTTTGCCGTTACAAAATAAATTAGACATACCGTTTACACACAACCAAGCAATAAATACAATCAAAATCCCCTCATGCGTAATTCAGCCAAAATTATCGTCGATTACAACGTCAGATACGAGTTATTATTCCAAAGTATTAAAATCAATGATATCTGAACTGCTCGATAATGTTGTACCACTTTCTGAACAAGAAGAGAAAGACAAATTGACATCAAATAATCTGGCTAATATTTTATCAGATGTGAATCAAACAGGAAATAGCTATTTAAAACAATCAGAGATCCCATTTTTTTTGAAAAAACAAATACTGCGAAAGATTCAACAATCAAAGACATGCTCTGGCATATCAAAAGCTTCAGATAATTTAATTACTGACATTACTTTTGCCAATTTGAAAATTTTGGGCAAATCATCTTTAAAAATTTCATTGTCCTATATCTTGGAGCGATTTTTCAATAATGATTCAAAATCAATGGAATATATTTTAGAGAAATTCTGGGATCAAACAAATCTGTCGCAACTAGCGGTAAATCTTTTTCAGTCCTCAATGAAAAATTATAAAATACAAGATTACCCAATTAATGACCTTCAGACTCATCTGTTATATCTTTTAATTGGTTCAATAATAAAAGATTTTGGATTCGATGATACGTTATACCAATTGGGCGAAATTGCCTATAGTAATATCATGATTAGATATCCCCTTACATCATCAAGAAATACAGCCATCTATTCAACATTACCAATGAATCCAGAAAAGGCAAATGAAAAATTAAATAAATCTGTCATTATTAAATATAAAGATTCTTTCCAAGAATTTAACTTCAATTTATTAACCAACAGTCCGCCAACAATAATGGAAATTCTAGAAAACTGTTCCAAGCTATTTAAAATTGAAGACTTTAAAAAATTTGGTATCTTTCACAACAATGAATTGACCGAAAATGATGGACAACTCAACCAGTTATTCAAAGATTTGAATTGCCTGAAATTGTCATTAGAATTACGCGAAATTCAGTAAAAATAGGATGTTATAATTCCCTATATAATATATAACTCTTTTGTATACGGATATCGAAACATTAAGGAACCTTTGTAACATCAAAAAACGAACGTCAAATTAAAAAATTAGCTCAAACAAAAAGAAAGAAAGTAGAAGCTAAAGCGATGAATAGACCGCCCAGCTTTAAGTTTGCTGCTTTACCTTCATAAGCTGACACCTGAGCTGCAGTAGTTACTGCTTCGCTAACTGCCTTGGAGGAAGCAGTTAATGTTTCAATCTTGGTAGTAGTATCAGCAACCGACTGGACAGCAGTTACCGTCGTAGTACCTTGAGAAGAGGATTTGGCTTCAGCTGCTTCGGTGGCGAGTGGTTGAGTTTCGGTAGCACTACGAGTACTGTGTGAAACATAGGTAGCTCCTTGAGCGTTGGTGAAAGTGCATTCACATACAGTGACAGTGGAGGTAACTCCATTGCTTACAACTGTGGTGGTGTAATCATTACCAGCTGCGATAGTAGAAACTGTACTGTGAGATGTAACGACAGCACCAGCTGAGTTAGTGGATTCATAGTCACACATAACATATTCAGTAACAGTACCGCCGTGAACTAGAGTAGTAGTATAGGATTCCCCAGACATGTCAGTTGGAGTGGAAGTAGCAGGGAAAGTGGTTAAAGTGCTGACGGTTTCACCATTGGATTTTGTTAAAGTACATGTGCAGATAACAACAACTTCGGTACTAACACCAGCAGTGACAGTAGTGGTGTAACTTGAACCACTACCTGAGGCGCCAACTTCATATGTAGTACAAGTAGTATAAACACTTCCTTCCGAGTCAACAGTGACGTATTCAGAAACTACAACAGTTTCACTGGTACCGCCAGAGACAATAGTAGTAGTGTAAGCACTTAGGGTTTCGGTACTTTCTGCGCCAACAGTGTAGGTAACTTCTGAGGTAAGAGTTGCACCTACTGAATCAGTAGTGGTGTATTCAACTACAACATAGGTGGAAGTTGAACCCCCGTTAGTGGCTGTAGTTGTGTAGGTAGTGAGAGCAGCAGCACCAGAAGAGGAAGATGAGGATGAAGCAGGAGCAGAAGAAACAGAGGACGAAAAAGCTGATGAAGCAGATGAAGCAGTCGTAGTAGAAGATTCACCAACAGTCACGGTAACTGTCTTACCATTGTCAACTGAGGTACTAACACCTTCAGAGACAGCTACACTTTCTGTAGAGTCACTAGTAGTGATAGCGGTAGAGGAGATAGAAACAGTGGCACTAGTAGATGGTTCGATAATAGTGGAATGGGAAGCATTAGAACTGACAACACCTGAACTCATTTCCATAATGGAACTTCCACTGACAATGTATGTAGTAGCATCAATGATACTACTTCCACCGTTGTCTGTGGTATAGTAGAAGGAGATCAATTCGGTAGCAGTTTCACTTTCATCGGATACAGTAGTAGTGTAAGCATCTGGAAGAGTAACTTCGGTGAAAGAGTTGGACATGGTGCTGTATGACGATGCGGTGATGTCGGAGCATGATGGAGCAGCAGTACAAACGGAACAGACACTTGGACGGGTAGAGTCTGGGACAGAGCCAGTGTATTTAATAGCACCAAATAGGATTAAACCGTTGTTGGTTAATTCAAAGTCGTTGGAGTCATAACCAGTACCGATGTCAATGTACATCAATAAAGCAGCGCTGACAACAGTTAAAATACCGCTTGAAGAGTTGTAACTGTGATAAATAATCACGAATGGGAAGTTGATAACGTTGCCGTCACCGAATCCTCTAACAGTCAAGGTACTGTAACCAAGAGTGTTCTTGATGGTGACAGTAGAAGATGAACTAGACATGAAGATGGTTTGAGATGACATATCACGTGGAATAGTATGGTCAAGGTATAGAACTGCATCTTCACCAACATCGATACAACCTTGACCACTCATGGCAGCGTATTGGTTATATTTGACATTAGTGACACAAATAGTACCAGTGTTAACAATGTGATCTTGACCAAAGATGATCCATTTGTCACCACCACCCAATTCAACATCGCTTAGTAATGCAGAACCACTGTCTTGGTTGATGTTGATTAAACCAGTATTGGTCCAATCACTGCTAGTAAACTTAACTGTAGCACCGTTAAGTAAATAGCCCTTACTTGTAACAAAAATATCACCATCGTTCGTAAAGACATCACCACTAAATTTGACGTTAACAGCAGTTAAGGCCTCGGTATCGTCAACCATGAAAGTACCGTAATTGTAAAAGCTACCGTAACCTAAAACACTCATACCAATATCCCAACTGCTAGTTTCGCAGATGTATAATTTACCGTAATTAGTTAGTGTGGATAAGAAATAGTGAAGAATACCAGACTGGATGAGCAATGTAGAACCCGAAGTAACTGAAGCAGCCAATGGGAAAAAGGTAATACCGTCAATGGCAGTATTACCACTAAAGCTGTAAGTAGCAAATGCGTAAGCGAAAACACATGATAGCAAAAAGGCTTTGCTGATGAGCGAGTGACTGAGTAACCCCATGGTTATTATTTCTTATTGTAATTTCTCTTGTTGATATATTAAATAACAAGAATGAAATTGAGAGAATAATCTAGTTGTTTGTTCAGAATGGCACCTCCTTATATATGAAAAAGGAACGCTAGTTGATGACTTGAATTTGGTATTTATTATCAGGATATCATACTTAAAGACAGCCCAAGTAGGAAAATAGTCGTAAAATGTTGTTGTTTTCAACCGGAAGAGGCAAATCCCCAATAATGGTAAAGGCTCTCCCGTAAAACCAATAACTTTTGAACTTGCAGTCCTTATTTTCTAACAGCTATTCGAATCTCTCTATAGAGGATTTTGTAAAAAAGTTTGAATTGATCACGTTCCATATGCCAAAAGGTTTACCGAAATAGTAGATTAACCATGTTTTTTGGACTTCAATAATAGTAAGTGATGAAGAACTTTACAAATTAGTCGCATTTCTCACGTTGAACTTGTTCTGAGAAATTTTTCTAAGAAAACGAATATTGTGAAATCATGAGAATTATTTCTTAGTCGCGTCTTATTTTCATCACTGAAGAAAATGATTTTCATGCGTGGGGTTTCCATGTCTCCCTTGAAAATACCTGTTTCAAATATGTGCAACTTCATATTTATCTTTAGGATGTGATCAATTGAAACATTGTATTTTTTACTTTTTTCATGTATGGCATATTTTTTTAGCGTAGGCAATTTATGCTAAGCTTATCCAGAATAGAAGGAGTGCGCTTCCTTTTTAGGCAGATTGGCCAGGAACACATTTCAAAACAACGGAATTATTTTTACGAGCATCTGCATCAAAAACGCAAAAATAAGGAGATAAATTTCGGTTATACCATGGAGTGGTTGAAGGGAAACTGCTTCGTCCTCTCTTACAGTGAATGTATTTGTATCGTCATAGTTAGGAATCCTTCGAGCTTTTGTAACCAGAAAAAAATTGTAAATCATTTGGAGACAGAGAGCAAAAACTTTAACTCACGATTTTCTATCTTTCGAAGACGGCCTGCCTAGCTTCGGTTACTTACGTCTATCGAGACGGTTTTTTCTCAGATTTCAGCTCCTAGTACAATAAGTTCAAAGTTAAAAGCATCTATAGCTTTATTTTTTACTAGGAATAGTTACCTATCACAAAACAAGATTATGTCTATGAAAATATTAACAAGATCTGGAGAATTATCTTGAGATCAAAAATATACCTATTTTTCACTACGACGATTGCCTCCTTTCTGGGGTCTTCGATCAAAAAATAAAAGTATGTGCCGAAACGCAGATTTTTCTCGCCCTTTTTCCACTGAGAGCCGCTAGGCACCTTCATAGTGGTATGAAAATTCCTAACACAAGTCCGAGCATATTTCAAGGTTGCACATACTTGAACATGTCGGATACTTCTTCATTGATCGATGCCACCAATGACAATAAAAAGAAGTATGAACTTGTTGCAGTAAACCAGAAAGAAAAACGCTACTCAATTTGTTGGCATAAGTATGTAACTATATGTTCAAGCAACCTACAGGATCTAGAATCTCAGAGTCCAAAAACAAATTACTTGTCACAGTTCACACGTAATGGAAGAGGAAAGAAAGTTATCGTTTGGGATAAACAAGACATTTATGGCATAATGATGCATATTTTGTTGCGCTTCATAGTTACGTCCTCAATTGGTAAATTCTATTTTAGAGATTTCTTTCCATTCATTTGTCATGCAAATAATTAGGTGCAGAGGAAATACGCAGGGTCTAAGAAGAGTTTTTCAGTTTTATTTTATCTAATTGAAAACTCAAACTCTATTTTCTAAGGAAGATAAACTAAAGATCCAAGTACGGAATGAAAGAAAGTGATCGCCTATCCCAATCTTTTTCTTGAATATACTCACGATTCCAGTGGCAGAAAGGTGCTCGGGGTATTTGGTCCTCTGTACTTATTTATTAGCAATCCTTAATGTCCTGACAAGAAGACAGAAAGAAAATATTTTCGTACTTGTTCAAGAGACGTAGGGCACTGTGTAACAACTCTTTGACAACGGGTTTAAGTTTTGGATTTGTTTTTAATCATTGAAAACCGTTGTTCCCGAATTTATTTCTCATTCCTTATAGGCTTGCTCGAGTTTTTACGTAGTTCCTATTACAAGGTAAATTTGTAGAACATCACTGTAGAACGTACGTATGCCTTTGTGGAAATAGCTAGGGACAAGTTCCGAAATATAAACCTCTTCCCCCCCTACATTTACACGCAGGTGGTTTCTATTGATTTAGCGCTCCTGTATGCTCATGTTTATGTCTCTTTTCAGTTTTGATTTTAATGGCACTTTCAATTTGATTTGTCTTTTATTTCTAAGCAGCAAAAGTTTCGCAGGGTAATTTACGTAGGAACTAGATGTACTGTTCCTTTTTTGTTCTGTTCCAGCTTTTTGTATTCAGTAATCTCGCAAGAAACTTTTTGTAAATGCAGACTGTAAGAGATGCATAGCTTTCCCATAAGTATCCGTAGAATGTGTTTTTTACTTTTTGAGGAAGAATGATTAAACTTCGTTTCTTTTGTAGCAGACTTTTTTTCGAGATGAAGAGAAGATATGCTACCACTATTTCTTCCATAATGAAGGCAACTGTAATGACTAAGTAATAGGATTTTCGCAAAGCCCATTGGTTTATGGACATGTGGAATATGTTATTCATGCAATTCGGTTATCCGCTCCATAATCTCATTGACGTTACTATAATATTTTTCACTCCCAACAATATACAGCGATAAAAATAAAAAATTAGAAAAAAGTGTCCCAATATTCTAGTGCATTACTCGTAATCCCTGCAACCCACAAAATTTGTTCCTTTTTGGAAAGTCCACTGAGTCCAGATAGAGTCTTTATTAAAATTCAAACAAAGCAACCCCAGTAGCGTCTGTCATATACTGTTTATCAATCATGTTTTCAATGAGGTTAACCCAAAAGCACATATATAAATCCACTGTTTTAAAGAAAGAAAATATGAACAAAAAAGAGAAAGGTTCTTTTTCTTCCATTTTTTTTGATATTAATTTGAAGAGAAAAGAGTTTTTATAACCATTTCACATATTATTAGTGATGTCTGGCGTAACTAGTTTACCAACAGCAAAGTCAAGTTCTTTTATAACCTACAGGTTGAATAAATACTCTGTCGGTTCTTCTGGTACCACAAACAAAATCAGAGAGCAGCTAGGTTTCAGAGATGATATTATATGGAGGAGATTCTCGAATCGAAGACTCGAACTTATTGACAAATTTAACTTAAGCCACTTTAAAGCGAGCGAACAGGATCAAAATATAAGACGGATCGCCGCCATGCTTAGAGAGGAGTTTGGATATCCAGAATCAACCTCAAATGAGTTCGAGAAATTGGTTACAGCAGCTGTTCAGTCAGTTAGAAGAAATAGAAAGCGCGCTATGAGAAAGAGAGCTGCTGCCTTTAAAGCAGCCACATTAAATGGCAATCACTTCAATATGCCTTACTTTACGTCTCCATCTGCTAACGACCCAATTTGGAATAATGCGCTTAATTATGCAGCCGCAGATCCTTTTGTTCCCAATAATTTCTCCGTTTTGTCCCAAAGTCCGCCTGGCGGTTTGGCTGTTTATCCGTTGGGATATCAATCCTATTTGCCTTCTAATATGGTAGAACAACCATATAATATTAATGCATTGCAGTCAACGAATCGGCTTCCGCAAAAAATGTTCAATGAAAATCCCAATTATCAATTTATTAATCACAGATATGATTTCACAAATTTTCCTCCAATGAATGGCATGAAAGAGAGTATCACTTCAACGCAAATTCCCTTGGCCTTTTCAGTCAACATACCGGGAATTCCCACCAATCCTACAGCGTGTGGAGGACAAGGTTATGATGGTATTATTAGAAGAGCAATGTCAGATGTTATGAATGCATATTTTCTACTATCTGGTCCAGGTAGAAAATGTGACGAGGAAACAGTAGTAAGAGAGCGAGTTTGCCATAGTATGAAGAATTCGAAACAGTGTCATAATATTTTGAATTCAGCGGAGCCTTTGAAACATTTTGAGCATTTGAGAGTTCTTGGCGAAACGGCAATAAAGAAGTCAGCGGCAGAAGTAATGAAAAGGCATTTTCAAACTGGGGTAAATCCTTCAATAGAACCTATTTTAACGAAAACAGGCTCTTCCACATGGATCTCTAACTTATCCTTGAAGCTGTTTTCGCCAGTAGTGAGGATGGACTTATCGCAATTTCCAATGTTCGAAGTCCAAATTGAACTCTTATATTTGTCTCTTGGTTGTATTGTACATGATTTTGGATATGACGATCCATATATTGCACTAAACAACTTAATTTATAATGAGTTGAAAGATGTTTACACAATACACGAAAATAATAACACTGACGGGAACAGCATCTCCTGTAAGATTATAAAGGCGGCATACAATGGTGACAACAAAGAGTTTAACTTTTCCTTCTCCAAAAACAGACCGTTAACAATAGTAGATGTTCTAGAAAGGTTCCAATCTCTGTTCGGGATGAGACCTAGCAATATTAATCATTTGGCTATGTATTATCAGAATAAAATTGTCTTGGATGATTTTATTTTGTCCGAAATTTTGAAGGCCGATACTGAGAGTACGTTGAGTATTGAAATAATTGATTTAAATAAGGAACCAGTGCTGGAATCACAAATGCCAGTAGGGGAAAAAATTTATTCTTACAGCTCCCTATCGTCAACAGCTCCGAGTAAGATTGCAAAAAAAATAACAATTCAGAGGACACGCCGAAAGGAGCCACAGTGTCGCTGCCACCGATCGCGAATTATTCATCGTCTAAATCTTTTGTAAACAGTAGATTACCAAAGCCAAGAACTGCTTTATAAGATTTTCAACAATAATATATGTTATTAATATTTTAATTTTTTATCGAATGAATATATATATATGAAAAATAATATAACTTTACTGATATAAGTTTGTTTTTCATTTGTTCAATTAGTTTGTTATTTTTTTAATGAATATGATTATGAATATATCTTTGCTATCTATCATGCATCATTTGTACTCATTACACCACTTTATAGGGAAGATGTTGAGTTTGAATTATTAAGTTTCACCTGCTCATTATGATTATGATAAAGTGGCGTATTACTCTCTTCCAGATTATCATAAGGCGGTAAAATTTCGACTTGTAAAATATAACCTAATGAGTATTCTTGATCCTTCAGCGAGCTGAGACATAGCTCAAATAATTCTTTATCATGAAATCCTATAATTGCATTATAACAAATGCAATCAATAATGAAAATATCATCATTTACTTTTACAACTAATTCATGTTCAGAACTTTCGTAAACGCCAACATAAAATTCTCTGGTATTTTCTACGTTACCATGTTCGCTTTTGTTTGAACTACTTGCTAAATTGAGAAGTTTTGGGCATTTTAATTTGATGAAGTCCTTCAGAACAGTCCATCTTAATTTCGCATATTTATCAATTGAATCAGTTTCAATATCAATTTTTATACTATCCTTTGCATTTTTAGATAAAGGCCTCATTGACTCAGCTAATAGGTAAGGTGGGAAATTATGAATTTTGAATTGCCACATACCTCTATCCGTCATTTGTTTCCTAAAATTTTTTTCATTAAAGATATTCTTCAATTTTTTTGGTTGTTTGAATGGATTTGTATTTTTTTTTACAGATGCTGCTATTATTCTCCCATTTGGATTGATATTAAACTTTGCCAACGTAGATTGATCGTAGTAACTACGTCGTATGAAATTTGGAGCAGACGGATTTGCGAAAGGGTACCTCATAGTTGGGACAGGAGGATACATGGAGTATGGATTGGGCATATTCCCTGCAGGAAGCCGTTGGTGATGAGGTAGTGGTGGTGGTGGTATAGGGCCAGGTACATTTCCTGGAGGTGATGTATTTGATGGATTAGTTTGCATTTGGAAGTTTGATAGTATATTTGGAGATGCAGTTGTTAAATTTGATGGGAAGGTGGTTGGAATCATGGGGAATGGTGGTGAAGTGCCCATTCTAGGACTTAAATTTTGCGTTTCAGGTGAGGAAGAAGAATTAGAAAGTGTAGTTGATTCATCATTTTCTAAATTGAAATTAGCCATATTTCTTTGCAAATATAACATTTGTGGATCTTGTCCAACTGCATTTCTATTATTTCCAGGCATCTGATTGTAATAATAGGAGTAAAACGATTGTTGCTGATCATACGAAGGCAGTACATAACTATAAAGATCATGATAATCCCATTGATAGGTATTTAAAGTCATGACCAGTTCATTAATTGAGTTTTGATTCAAACTACCCTTCAAAATGATTATACAACTTTGTAATGCTACGAATGGTGGTACGACAGAGGTCATAGGTGGTAATAGTTTGACTTGCAAAATATTTGAATGATGAATAATTCCCCCAATTAAGTATTTAATTTGTTTCCAATTTTTGCCTGGTGGTAAATTATCTATTTTTAACATTATGATTCTTGGTTGTTCTAATACTTTGGCGGATTTGTATGGGAGATAGTTCTCATAGGTAGAATCTCTTAATTCTTTATCTAATGGATTGGTTATGGAAGAATGAGAGCCCGATGAGGAAGAGGATGAAGAGGAAGTAGGTGAACATGGTGACGATGTATTGTTATCATTTTCTTGTGGAATCATTGCTATGATATAGAGTATGGTAGATCAATGCAATGACTGATGGGTAGTCTAGTTAATTTCAATTTTATTTTTTTCGTACTATATGGTGAATATTACAGTATAGGTTAGAAACCAACAGTGACGCTAACCTTTCAAAAGATGGCTTATATTATCCTTGTTTATTCCAAAGAGAGAAAGAAGATGGAAACAGATGGTGATAATTAATATATCTAAGCTTCTAATTCTGTTCTATATTCTTTTCTTTGAGCTTGTTTGAGTAATAGATTGATCTATGTTAACGATTTTAGAAAGAAAAAAAACCTGATGAATTGGATAAGATAAGTGGGGGGTGTGGAGTTAAATTAGTAGTGGGGAAAATACTGACCAATTCTTTGGGAAGTATAGTAGTTGGGTTTTCCTTTTAGCGAAAAAAGAGATCAAAAGTTGAAAAAAAGAGACGGTTGCCGTTATAATTTATTATTGTTACTATTGTTATTTAGTATTATTCTTCCAGTTGCAGATATCTATTGGATGAGATGAGTCTGGAAGAAGTTGCAATAACAAAGAGGAAGCGGAAAGAGACTCAAAAAAGGGAGATGTGTATTAATAATATTCAACTAATAAGTAATTAAACTTGCAATGAGGAAGATATTACTATAAAATAATGGGAATTCTTCTGTTTTCTTCTTTGTTTTCTTGTATAATAAGAGAGGAGAAGAAGTCCTTTTCAAAAAACCGTGTTGAAAGTAAGTGGTAAGGAGGTAAAAATGTCAAGTTTAGAGAGGAATAAGAGGGGATAGAGCATAAGTTAGGTACTCCAAAGTACACTATGAGTAATCTTAGAAAGATTGCTACCGCTGTTATTACCAAGTGCTACAGAATACACATTTTCTCTTCCTTCCCTTTGAAAGATTTTTTTTTTCAGTTTTTTTCATTGACGTCTCTTTGTTTACTCTGAGATGAGATGAGCCCAAGAAGTCAGAGAATTGGGGAAACAGAAATATGATATCCATTTCTTGTTATCATCAGTAATATCATATTCCGCCCGTTCTTCTTCAATTGCTCTTGGAAAGCTGGATGGAAAGAGATAAAGTTTAGCTTGTAAAAGTGCGGCAACAACAGCAACTTAGAAGAAGTAAATCGTGTAACAGCAACTGACTAACACTCGATTCCTCCTCTGACAGAAAATTGTTGGTTCGTTACCTTTTCTTCTTTTTCTTCCTTTGTATCACTCATTCACTAATCATAGATTTTTGGGAGGTCATTTATTACAAGCGACTGACAACGCAGCAAGTTTAAAAATAAGCTTTTTTTTGCCCTTGTGTTTGCCGGGCAGCATTACAGAAATTGGTTTGTTGGGTTTTCCCAGTCAAAACATGCAAGCCCTCAAAAAAAAATTGGTAAACAGGGAACGGAGTGTCTGGGTGAAATCATCCGTCGTCGTCATCATTGTCACCGCAGCGGCGGACGCAGCGCAGTGCAGTGTACGACGGGGTAACGGTGCTACGACATCATGAAGTTGCAGGTCCAACCAGTTCAAGGGAAGCGTATTGGTACACATATGCAGGCTTGTATAGTAATCTCATTTCATCCTCTTCGATGCAATATTTTATGTTGTTTATGGAAAAGATTGTGTTTTGTTTATATTTTTATACCATGCAGAAAATAATAAGGGCTTCCACGACCTAATTATTAAAGTAAATAATAGGATGTTTTGTCCATTCTGATGCATGTTGAGATACTAATGAACTAATGATATTTGCATCTTCTCTCTCCCCTCTCTGGATGCAATGTACCAAATACAACTACCCTTACTGGGAACGCGTCCACCTTATCTATGGTGATGATGATGATTCCCTCACATCGCATCCGATGACTTTGAGTCATTTTATCGGCACCCAGACAAATTGGCCCAACTTTTTTTTTTGTCCCTCTCCCCTCCTAGGGTCAAAGATACGATACGATTACAAAGGCTCGTGTGAAAAAAAAAAGTAAAGCTATTCGGAAATGGCTCTTTGGAACTATTACGGTTTTGATTTTTCCGGTTACAAGTGCAGAAATTTTTACCCAAGGAATTTTTCTTTCTTTTTTGTCTTCCTCTATTTTTTTTTTCTTTCCTTCTACCGTTTTGGTTCATGAGTCGCCTTTTTACTACGCCTGTTTCTAACACCTTTACGAGTCATTTTACTATCAATCAATCAATCCCATTTCTTGATGGAACTTCCATTCTTAACTGTGACTGATGCTAATGTGTTTCAAAGTTGTATTCATGACAGATCTCCGCTAAATAGGATACAATTAAGCAAGGTGCAAGGACACAAGTTATGGATTCCTTTTTTCACGGAGTTTTATCTTCTTACTCATCTAAACTAGTAGCAGCCTTGCTAAACCTTTATCAAATTTACATAAAATAAATTGCTTTCCTGTCATCATCTCATTAAAAATTTTCAATCGAACCTCGTTCTTGATAAAAAAAACAAAAGGTTCAGCTGATGATGGTACGTCTGATATAGAGAGATTAGTACTTTTGACGGAACAACCCGCCCTCGAGAATTTCCTCGATTTAACCGGAAATTAAAAAGAAATTTTTTACCAGCCCGGCGAGATAAAAAAAACAAAAAACAAAAAAACGAAACAAAATGATGATCGCCTCTTTTCTTTTCGTTCTTCTGACGTTTCTCTGCGGCCCATGCGGGATTTGTCCCTCTTTTGGCTTCTTGTCTTTCTGCTCTTATCTTTAAGACGTCGAGCCTCTTCTTTTTCTTCTTTCCCAAAAAAACAAAAGAGAAGAGACTTTGTCCCTCCTCTTCCCTTCTTTTTTTTTTGTCTTACCTTTCTTTTGGGCCTCCCATACTCACTTGTTTCTTTTTTTTGGCCGTTTACGTATTTGTTAAAAAAATAATATATAAACACAGAATTATTTCAATTCAATAGTACATCAATTCAATTATTTTTTTACTTCTTTCTCATATATTATAAAAACATCATCAAGATATATTATTAATATCAACCAATCACTACAAATATTCATAATGGCCCCAACTAAACCTGTTTCCGTAAAAGTTAATGCCGCTTTATTCGATGTCGATGGTACCATCATTATCTCTCAACCAGCTATCGCTGCTATGTGGAGAGATTTCGGTAAAGACAAACCATACTTCGATGCTGAACACGTTATCAAGATTTCCCACGGTTGGAGAACTTACGATGCTATTGCTAAATTCGCTCCAGATTATGCCAATGAAGAATTTGTCGCTAAATTAGAAGGTGAAATCCCAGACAGATTCGGTGAACATTCTATCGAAGTTCCAGGTGCTGTCAAGTTATGTAACGCCTTAAACGCTTTACCAAAGGAAAAATGGGCTGTTGCCACTTCTGGTACCTGGGATATGGCCCACAAATGGTTCGACTTATTAAAGATTAAAAGACCACAAAATTTCATCACCGCTTCTGACGTTAAAAACGGTAAGCCACATCCAGAACCTTACTTAAAGGGTAGAAACGGTCTAGGTTTCCCAATCAACGAAGAAGATCCATCTAAATCCAAGGTTGTTGTCTTTGAAGATGCTCCAGCTGGTATTGCTGCCGGTAAAGCTGCTGGTTGTAAGATTGTCGGTATTGCCACCACTTTCGACTTAGAATTCTTAATCGAAAAGGGCTGTGACATCATTGTCAAGAATCACGAATGTATCAGAGTTGGTGAATACAACGCTGAAACCGATGAAGTCGAATTAATCTTTGATGACTACTTATACGCTAAGGATGACTTATTAGAATGGTAATTCGTTCTTCTAATGTCTCAATTTTAATAAAATAATAATAATAATAATAGCATTCCAAATTTTTACTACTTTTTTTCACCCTACTTTTGTTGATAGAATCCAATAACCAATATTATAAAATTTTATATAGATATGTACTCATAATAAAATAAATGAAACTCATGCAATTTTAATAACAATAAGAGTATTTTTCTATTTTTAAACTGTACATTATCTGAATGGTCCCATATATTTTGTAACTATTTTCTTCATTTTTTCTTAAAAACCTTTTTCTCAGCTTTTTTAGCGGCTACAGTCTGCTCCTTGGCAAGCTTTTTAACGATCTTTTGCTCTTCAATTAAGAGCTCTGACAATTCTTTCCTTGACACAGTTAGCAGATCAAGAGCCACCAAAAACTTTTGATATGGTCCTATGTACTCTAGAAACGGTGGCATACTTCCTTGGTCTTAAAGCAGCAATGCCTGGTAAAGTTACACCGCAGTCATCACATTTTGGTCTAGAAATTAGCTTTTTTACATGTTGAGCATGCAAAACAACCCCTGGAGTCCTAACGGCCTTGATTTTATTAGATCTAGTGTTGTCTATTGCATTGGTTGTTCAGCTTACTCGTTGGTAATTCGTCATTCTAAATTTGAACGAATATTTCTCCATGAGGAAGACATCTTTTAGAATTGCAATAGGAAGTCGTTCAAATCGAAGTATTTAAATATACGCGACACTATGATAGAACACACATGGATTACTTCTTCTGAAAGTGACACACTAAGCCATTCTGGTTGGTCTTTTTCTGCTGATTCCTTTCGAGCCTTCTGTCATTACTGAAATTTCACTATTTAGTTCTATTTCATATTTCCTTTGGACTGAGTACCTCATCACCTCGGGCCGCCATGAGAGAATGGGTTCTGCCTGCCTTATACGGGATGTAGTGATGGCTCGGTGCAGAAACATATTGAGCCTAAAGAAATTTCATGCCGAGGCAAGAAAGCATCGAATGAGAGATTCTCTTAGCAGAATAATCAATCCCATTGTGTGACAAATTGTCTTCGCATTTTTCATGTATATACTAGATAAAGCTAAGTAATGATTCTGAATAGCCCGTTGAGAGGTTATGATAAATCAAGGAATAAAAAAATATTAATACTTGTTCCATATATATATAATTCTCTAGTTGTTTTCAACTGCAACAACTTCTACTTCTAAATCGACGTTTAGAGGTAAAGAAGCGACAGCAACACATGATCTAGCTGGTTTATGAACATTGAAATATTTGGCATAAACGGAATTGAATTCTTGGAAAAACTTCATATCAGCCAAAAATACATTGACTTTAACAATTTTATTCATGGAAGAGTTACTTGCTTCTAGTATGTTTTTCACATTTTGGAAAACTTGATTAGCCTTATCGGAAAGAGTACCTTCAACAGGCTTATTATCTGGAGTGTATGGAATTTGGCCCGAGACGTAAACAAAGTTATTAGCTTTCATAGCTTGAGAATAGGAAGCCGCTGCCGGAGGAGCTAACTTTGTAGCTACCGGAGTCAATGTGCCTAGCGATCTTCTTAATGGGGCCTTCAATAGTGTGTTTCTTAAGAACATGCAATATTATATATATATATATATCTGTGGGATTATGAAAGAATACTACTTCGAGAACTTCGTGATTACTTCTTCATCCTTTAAATACAACCGTCTCGGAATCAAATAACACTTTACTCGATGACACATGCACGTATTTTTCTTCGCTCGCCCGCCCGATGGAAAAAACCAGGCCCAAGAGACAAATTAATTTTACACAAAAGTGGCTCACTGAAAAATTGTAAATTAAAATCCGCTTCGATTAACGACGCTTGAAATTTCCATCGTTCGTACTTTTTGCCATGGCAGTTGAATGTTAAATTCACCATTTCCATATGCTTCTGATTCTCACATAAAATATTGATTGATTACTCATCATCTACTCCTCTATCCGTCCATTCTTGAACTCTTAGTATAACGTATTCTTTCGCAGAGCAACAATTGGTACAACTAATATGTATGCTGCTCTAACAAGAATTCATTCGACCTATATAGCTGAAATTGTACTTACAACGGCAATCATCTCTGGTTGTTAGCGCCATTCACTTAATTTCATTTCATATATATTAAAATTAATAATACAAAGGAAAAGCTATCAAAGCGCCGTTATTTTCTATCTCTTTTCAAATTCGGGGATACTTATCTTTTAGACGTACAATCAAGATATTCAAAGGTTCAGGGGAAAAAAATATAATGAACTTGCATGCAAAGTTCTCATCAGCTCCGTAGCTTAATTACCCTGTGTAAATACAATCAGTGGTTAAACCGTAAAGGAAATATGCCGTCAACTACAAACGGGAACATGTTATTCACTTCAGAATCATCTCCAATTCAAATACCAAGAACAGATGGCGTCTTTGGTAATAACGCCATTATTTCGGAAAATATCCTAAACAGTTATCCATCTTCATCGTTCTCTCATCATGATTGTATTTCTTCCCATGAGGAAAGTCTCAAGGAACATTCACTCCCGAATAGTTTTGAAAATAAGAAATTTATTGGTACTTTCATTGAAAATACTAATGGCGATGATGACAATGTAAAGGAAACTCATAATGAACGTTTTGTGGAATCCATTGAAAACCATGTAGATATTGCAAAATTTTCTACCGAGCTCTTATTAAAGATGTTGACAGAATTATTAAATAAAATTGTCAAATCAAATGATGCTATTGAGAGGGCAAACGACCATGATACTTTACTATTAGATTCGACAAATCCATTTGCAAACTCCTTGTTGTGTTTCCATGGTAAACATGTCCCTGATATAACCATTGAAAAATATTTCAATAGAATTCAGAAATATTGTCCCACAACAAATGATGTTTTCTTACTACTTCTGATTGCCTTTGATAGAATAGCAAAAAGATGTAACACAGATAGTTTTGGAAATAAAAGTCAACAATTATTTGTAATGGACTCCTACAATATTCATAGATTTATAATAGCAGGGGTCACAGTATGCACAAAATTTCTAAGTGATTTTTTTTATAGTAATTCACGATATGCAAAAGTAGGTGGAATATCCGTCCATGAAATGAACAACCTTGAATTGCAATTTCTAGTATTATGCGATTTCAAACTAATAGTACCGATTTATGAGTTTCAAAGGTACGCAGATTTACTTAAGAAATTTTGGGAGCATACAATGCACGCTTCCCCAATAACGCACACAGAATAGAAATACTCTCGTCACCATTAATCGTCATTCTCTAACTCAAATAGTTCAAAAAAGAAATCTAATACGGAGTAGGAAAAAAAGTTTTAGTCTTGGGCCCAAACAGATTGTCCCAATGAGCTGTAATTCCTTTAAGATAGAACATAATATCGCGAATAAACCTGTTTGGATAACCAATTCACTGCTAGTCACTCACCGAAGCTAAGTGATTGTGTCCTTTAGGGCACAATCAGCTATTTTCAGTTACTATTATTATATCCTTTCTCAAATCATGTATTTAGTAAAAATTCCTTCATATCATCTGTAATATATCTGATCTTAAAGTGTTCAAATAAAGCATTATATAAAATAAATGAACCTCCATGCATCTCTGCCAGCAGACTTATTTCACTTCCGACGTTTTTCTCAAAACAGAAATGAAATATGATGAGCCAAGCAAAAATATCCAAGAAAAAAAAGATACCATCAATTGTATGACGTGAAATTGAAGGCAGTGCAGACATAGATCATGAGTTGAAGATGCTATCTGATCAATCGCTGAATTATCTAATATATAGTTACAGGTTTACCGTTATCGTTGGCCTTCTATCATTAGTAGTTGCTAAATATTTTTTAACTACTTTGCTGCAGTATGGGAAAACTTTCAAACGTCACGAATCAAAGAACTTAATCGAGAAAATAGTGTTTTTTACCGTCCCAAAATCGTATTTTTCACATTTCTACATGATATCAACCGTGCTCTCCATTGTTACTCTTACGTGCTACCGTCACTTTCCAATAGTTTGGCTGATCTTAACCCATTCTATGAGAAGATTATACGAAACCCTGTTCGTATTCAAAGAGACGGACAAGTCTCGAATGCATTGGTCTCATTACATCGTTGGATTATGGTTTTACACTACTATACAGTTGGTTTTGAACATCCAATTAGGAAAAAACAATATTTCAACAGACTTTAACAAGATTTCATTCATTTTATTCACACTAGCTTCATGGGACCAAAATAAGAATCACATGATTTTGTCACGACTTGTCAAGTACAGTCTACCCAAGGGAAGGCTGTTCAATTATGTGTGTTGCCCTCATTATCTCGACGAAATAATAATTTATTTCTCATTAACTTTATATAACATTGAATTTTCTTGGCTGCTCATTTGGGTTCTAGCAAATTTGAGTGTATCATCCATCGAAACAAGGAAATATTACATCCAAAAGTTTTCTGATGAACGAGTACCGAAATATTCTATCATCCCATGTATACTTTAGGATTTAACATTAAAATTAATTTCGAGGCTCAATACTATATATATATATATATACGTAACCCGGGTAACAAAATGCTTATAACATTAACCGAGTTAAAGAAAAAGAGAACTTGTCAACTTGTTAATGACACTCCAGAGCAACTGTCAATCAAGGGAAGCCCAAATAAACTAGGAGCTCATTAATTCAATAGAATCCTTATCACCACTTTTTTTGTTGGAAGTTCTAAACCCAAATTTGGGAAAGAAAAATAATATTAAGAACAATTGGCTACTGCTTTTTGTTGTCACTTCAATACTTTTCAAACAACCTTTCATCAAAGACAAATGTCATACGGTCTCCCCACGAGTTCAGATAGATTTAGTAAGTCAACACACACTAAAGGCCGAAATACTAGTACGGATTCATTCGATTTAGAGTTCGATCATTCTTTCGAAGCTGCATTAGATAATTTAGAGATCAATAGCAATCAGGACAATCTACCAAGAAAGTCGGTGGCTGACAGCGGTGATATCGGTCAGATACGAGAAAGTTTCGAAATGAGATCAATTGACGGTTCACATGTCTTTGGTGATTCACAGAGAAATTCAATTAATAGAGAATCTGAACCTCTGATGCAAACTACGAGTCATGATCAAAGTCCCACAAAATTTAATCACTCAAAAAACACATTATTGGGTAAGCTCATATTCTCATTGAAGTCTTCACTAAATAATAAGCCTTCCATTACACTTGGTGAACAGCATGTGGAAAGAGAAATTCATCCTGATACGACACCAGTTTATGATAAAAATAAATATCCTTCAAACGAAATCTCGAACGCTAAATACAACGCAATCACTTTTATCCCCACTTTATTATATGAGCAATTCAAATTCTTTTTCAATTTATATTTTTTACTAGTTGCATTATCTCAAGCCATCCCGGCTTTAAGAATCGGTTATCTGTCATCATATATTGTTCCTCTGGCCTTTGTTCTGTCTGTAACAATGGCAAAAGAGGCTTTAGATGATATCCAAAGAAGAAGAAGGGATAAAGAATCGAATAATGAATTATATGAAGTTTTAGGTAAGTCAACATTAGTGCCAAGTAAAGATTTAAAAGTTGGTGATTTAGTCAAACTAAATAAAGGTTCTAGAGTTCCAGCTGATTTAATACTGATACAATCTAGCGAACAATCAGGAGAATCCTTCATTAAAACTGATCAATTAGATGGTGAAACTGATTGGAAGTTAAGAATTGCGTGTCCTTTAACTCAAACGCTAGTAGAAGACGAGCTTTTGCATAAAATAAGCATAACAGCATCTCCTCCTGAAAAGTCCATTCATAAATTTTTAGGTAAACTTTCTTATAAAGATGCAACTTCACAACCTTTGTCAATCGACAATACTTTATGGGCAAACACAGTTATTGCATCCACTGGTTTCTGCATAGGCTGTGTTATTTATACTGGTAAGGATACAAGACAGTCAATGAACACAACTACGGCTACGGTAAAGACAGGTCTATTAGAATTGGAAATCAATAGCATTTCAAAGATATTATGTGCCTCCGTATTTATCCTTTCTATTTTGTTGGTAGTGCTGGCGGGTTTCCATAATGGGGATTGGTACGTAGATATTATGAGGTATCTGATCTTATTTTCTACTATTATCCCAGTTTCACTGAGAGTAAATCTCGACTTGGCAAAATCTGTCTATGCATATCAAATTGAACATGATCGCACTATACCAGAAACTGTAGTTAGAACAAGTACAATACCCGAGGATCTAGGGCGTATAGAATACCTATTAAGTGATAAAACTGGGACATTAACTCAGAATGATATGCAACTAAAGAAAATTCATTTAGGAACTGTTTCTTACTCTACAGATACACTCGATATGGTTTCTGATTATGTCAGTACTATAGTCAGTCCAAATAAAAAGATAAACGGTGGTTCAGCTAATATAAATCAAAGTACAGCAAGAAAAGATATTGCTACGAAGGTCCGTGATATGATACTTACGTTGGCTATTTGCCATAATGTTACTCCAACGTTCGAAGATGATGAGTTAACATATCAAGCCGCCTCACCAGATGAAATTGCCATTGTTAAATTCACAGAAAGTGTAGGCCTGTCCCTATTTAAGAGAGATCGTCAATCTATTAGTTTGCTCCACAACGATTCCAATTCCAATTTGAATTATGAGATATTGCAAGTTTTCCCCTTCAATTCGGATTCTAAACGTATGGGTATTATCGTGCATGATATGAAGCATGATGAATACTGGTTTATGCAAAAGGGTGCTGATACAGTTATGAGTAAAATAGTGGAAAATAACGATTGGTTGGAAGAAGAAACTGGCAACATGGCTAGAGAGGGTTTGAGAACCTTAGTAGTTGGTCGTAAAAAACTTAATAAAAAGGTATATGGACAATTCAAGAAAGAGTATGAGGAAGCCTCTCTATCTATGCTGAACCGTGATCAACAAATGAACAATGTTATTTCCAAATTTTTGGAACATGATCTGGAGTTATTGGGATTAACCGGTGTGGAAGATAAGTTACAAAAGGATGTTAAATCGTCCATTGAATTATTGAGGAATGCTGGTATCAAGATTTGGATGCTAACTGGTGATAAAGTTGAAACCGCTCGTTGTGTTTCAATAAGTGCAAAATTGATATCTAGAGGACAATATGTGCATGTTATTACAAAACTAAATAAATATGAAGGCGCTCTCAGTCAGTTGGAGTACTTAAAAGTTAATCGAAATGCATGTCTATTGATCGATGGTGAATCGCTCGCAACATATTTGAAGTATTACAAACAGGAGTTCTTCGAAGTAGCACTTTCCTTGCCAACAGTTGTGGCTTGTCGTTGTACTCCACAACAGAAGGCCGATATTGCCTTGATCATTCGTGAATTAACAGGAAAAAGAGTATGCTGCATTGGTGATGGTGGTAACGATGTCAGTATGATTCAATGTGCCGATGTCGGTGTTGGTATAGTTGGTAAAGAAGGTAAACAAGCCTCTTTAGCAGCTGACTTTTCTATTATTCAGTTCTGTCATCTTACTGAGCTGCTATTATGGCATGGTAGAAACTCTTACAAGAGATCCGCCAAGTTGGCTCAATTCATCATGCACAGAGGGTTAATTATTGCTATCTGCCAGGCAGTCTTCTCTATATGTTCAAAATTTGAACCCATTGCACTATATCAAGGTTGGTTGATGGTTGGGTACGCTACCGTTTATACTATGGCACCTGTATTTTCTTTAACTTTGGATCGTGATATTGAAGAATCCCTAACCAAATTGTATCCAGAATTATACAAAGAATTAACTGAAGGGAAGAGTTTGTCCTATAAGACGTTTTTCGTTTGGTGTGCTCTTTCATTGTATCAAGGGTGTATTATTCAGCTTTTCTCACAAGCTTTTACAAGCGTGCAATCGCAAGACTTTTCAAGAATGGTTGCTATAAGTTTTACTTCACTCGTCATTAATGAGTTGATTATGGTTGCATTAGAAATTTATACGTGGAATAAAGTGATGACTATAAGTGAGCTTGCTACACTTACATGCTTCGTAGCGTCAGTTCCATTTTTGACCGATTACTTTGATTTGAAGTATATGGTAACGCTGAGATTTTATGCTGGCCTATTAATTATTCTATTGATATCAATCTTCCCAGTCTGGGCTTCAAAGGCAATATATAGAGCATTGCACCCTCCAAGTTATGCCAAAGTACAGGAATTTTCCACCGTATAGAAAGCATCATATAGAACATACTTATTCAAAAGTAGAAATAGAGAAATAATTTTTAATGCATTTATTTTTTATGAAAGGAAATAGATAAGCCTATATATATATATATGAATGCAATTTTTTTTGAATGAGGCTACTTACATACCATTCTCAGATTCACTTTCACTTTCAGTTGTATTTAAATTATTAGCTACAGTCGAGGGTCTTTGGAAGTCACTAGCATGTGCCCAAGGAATTTTACTGGTGATTGTATCAAATACCGAGGCGTTTCTTCTTATTAGAGAGTGGTAAGTGCTTGAAGGCTCACGGAAGTTAGTAGGGCCAGTATGTAAGCTAGCTGGAATAGCCGAGTCTCTGATCATTACTGGATAGGGTAACGGTGACTCACCAGTGACTTTGAATAGATGAACATTAGCAACATGTTCGTTTTCAACACGGAATACTACCCAGACAAATCTTCTCAATGCTTCAGCGAAAGCCAGTAAATATGAGGTTACAGCACTTTGTTGAATCGTGGCAGGTGCTATGGCATATACAATCCATTGGAATCTAATTATCACATTGAAAGCCATTGCAAAATAGTAGACCAATTTTTTCTTGGTATCGTAGTAATAGGAGTCTGGGTCGAAGTTCAATTCAAAATCATCATATTTTTTATGCTTTGCGTTTGTTTTTCTTCTCTTCTTCCCAGCTAAATACAGGTCGTCTCTTAAAAACCAATTAGTGGTAGAATTTTGGAACAAGGACCAATCAATTACCAAATCCCAAATAGATGTCGCCATTGCATTTAGAGTTGCAAAAACAATGAAGTATGTTCTTCTCTTTTCATCATGATACGACAATCTATAGGAACAAAGTGCGGCATTGTATGCGATCCCCAGAATATATTTTAACCCATTGATGAGATGTGGAAATCGGTCCCCAGAATCAAAAAATCTTCTAATGCATTGAACAAACCTCCAATAACTTGGTAAACACGAAAATACACCCATAGAGATTAAATGTGAAGAATCACAAATACCTCTTTCATTTGTAGAATAGACACATGATAAGAGCGCAATATTTGATATTGAATATGTCAGAGAACAAAAGATATCACCAAGGAAAAAATCGCCAAATTCGACTGGATATAAACCTGATAAAATCAATCTAATCACTCTAACAAATATCCATTTTCTGGTTTCGACGATTTTATCCCAATATGGGATAACATTTGGGGGCCAAAAAAATAAAATAATGGTTCCCACAATGAAGAGAATACTCCATGGGTTTAGTTGATGCCATATGAAACTATTAATGGAACAGATTGCACACCAAAGAAGGAAAAAAGACAGGGCATAGAATTTTAAAGGAATACCAGTTGTTGCAAAATCGTTATTGAATAATCTTGTACCACTTATTGATTTAATTTCACCCAACATTATGAACCTATAATTTATACCTGTCTTGTGCCATATAAAACAATTTATTTGAAATAGCAGTGCCATGAGGAGTACCATATAGACACCACCCCATATTGGAAATAAAATCTTATGTACATACGAAGTTGACTCCGACTTGAACGAAACACCTAGAGTGTAAATGAAAAATACGAGGGATATACCCAGTGCAAAGCTTCCCCAAGACATTTGGCCAATTGACCTATTATTTGAATGAATAATTTGTTGATTTAGTGTATATTTAATGATTGACTTCTTCAATTTTAAACTTTTCTTTTTCATTAATTTTGGGTTTGAATCTGATAAATCTTTAATGTACCAATTTTTGATTTTATATTCCCACCATAGAAGCGGATCATCACTTTTATTTTTAGGTACGATATCACTTGTTGCCAATGGTTCAAAAGAGGATGATTGCTGCATTTGTTTTGTAATTAACTGAATGTTACTATTAACATGTTTGAAAATTGAATAATTAGTCTGTGCAAATGATAAAAATTTTGTCAGCTCACTAGTCTTGAATTTTTTATCAAATTTCTTTATAATTTTACGAAATCCTGTCACATTTAAATCCCTAAATGATTTAACCAATTGCAAATATAGATAATATTCCAGCAGAGCATTATCTAACAGTTTATTAGCTTTTGAAAGGGGTACATTTGAATAATCAGAGAGAGCCCATGCGTTGTATGCGAATGTGTCCTTTGTTGGGTCAAAGTAACTTATATTATTATTATTATTATTATTATTATTATTATTATTATTATTAGTATTGTTATCGGAGATTTGCATGCCATCTTTGGTTGAATCACTATTATTTTTTGGAGAAGATCCATTAGAAGTAGTTATAGTCGACTGTGTCAATGACGTGTTGGACTTAATGGATGATGAACTTGATAATAGAGGTCTATGAAAATTAGTGAAAGTATTTTCGAGCTGGTCTGATGCAACTTTTTTGTTTTTCTGTTTTATAATGGAACTTGTATTCTTTGGCCAAGATGGCATTAGTTCATTTGATACCATAAAATCTTTAAATTTTGTCAAAAGAGAAGTATTACCGGCTAATGAACTATCATTTTGACTTGATTCTGTATGAATGGAACCATAATGATTATTATCAGTTTCATTTTCATCATCAGAATCAACGCGATTATACCCATGCATAGGTATACTATTAAATTTTTGATTAATTAATATTTTTTTCTGTTTATTGTAAACCTTAATTTGAGATTGTAGAGTATCGAATTTCTTATTACACTGATTTAACAACCATATATAGAAATCGTTACATTTAGCTAATTGTACACCAATGAGCCAATTTTCAATGAATTCTTTAATTGCATCAAGTTGTAAAGGAGAATAATTTAGTATGAGATCAGCACCATCATGATTCGTGAGTGTAGTGTTTATATAATCATTTGAATCATTAGAATCCAGGGAATTTGAAGAGAAAGTTCGATCTACTGGATCATTTGGTCTGCCCAAATGGTTATTATAAATATACTTTAACTTCTTCTTACTATTAGGGTAATCGATGTATTTATCCTTCCATTCTGGTATTGCAGACTCTGAAAGATGATCACCAAATTTCATAATCCTATGTGGAGTAGATGTTTGTCCTTCTAAAGGGAGCTTTTATCCTGAAAACAAATGACGTTTAAAAGATAAGAAGTTTCTTCTCATCGCTATGTTGCTGCTTTCTATAACGGAAAGTTAGATGCACGACACGATGAGATGGAGGCCCGGGTATTTGTAGATCGTTAGGGTCAAAAGATAAGGTTTTACAATGAGGACGACAGATGGAAATCACAAACCCTAAACCCTGAAAACTCGGGCCCAAAAAATAATCACGAGACCAAGTCATACAACAATTCTTTTTTTTTTTTTTTGGTAAAAAGACTCCCCACGTGACTGATGCCGTACGCAGTGGAACTCAGAGAACACCCATAACTTCCTCAATGAACCGTACTACACAATTCTTAGAATGCCACACGGCGACGATTTTTCGAGCTGTGTGTGGCTTTCGCAATACTCACCGAAATGACACTTGCAGTAATCCACTTGGAACGCCAATGCCACGAAAGTAAACTGTGGCAAAAGGATAACTGACAGAGAGAAAGAAAAAAAGAGAGAGAGAGAAATTTCTCACCACTGTAGAAGGAAGAAACAAGCGAGCTGGCATTTTGAAGATTCTCACCACCCCAAATGTATTAAATTAACAATGTTAGTTGAACTCACTACAAAGGTGCTAAGATTTCTATTAATAAGAGAATTTTTAATTTTTTTTTTTTTTTCTTTGCTTCGTAACACATATATTACGTATAGTTTATTATATTACTTTTAGCTTAGTAACACACCCTCCTCGACTCTTTTATTCCCATTTAGAAGGAACCAACTATTTCCTTATAAAAACTAAGCATCATTCATTTAATTAACATTTAATATTCATTTTTAGCATTCCACTATCTCATGGAAAATATCAATATCGACATTCCTAAAGGTAGTAACAACGATTTCATTTCACAGGAAAAGAGAACTTACGATACTATAAAAGATGATGACGATAACGAAAGAAGAATTAAAAAATCAACAAATACTCTACCTGAATTTAATATAAATAAGTTCTGTTATAGACATGATCCAGATATTCAATCATCACCAACTCATACCGCATGTTATAAACAAGATTTGAAAAAATTAAGAGAAATTAATCAAAGTTTATCGAAATTACCTATAAATGAACAATCAGAAATCCATCACATCTTTTCAAAATTTAATAAGTCAAATGATAAGATTAGAAAATTAATTATTGATGGTATATTATCATCATGTTGTTTCCCACAATTATCTTATATCTCTACAGAGATAAATGATATGATTAAAATTGATTTCATTTCAATATTACCACAGGAACTCTCATTGAAAATTCTATCATATTTGGATTGTCAATCACTATGTAATTCAATGTTAGTGTGTTCAAAATGGAATATCTTAGCAAATAATAATATGATCTGGTATCACATGTGTAAACAACACATCGATAAGAAATGTCCAAATTGTGGTTGGGGTTTACCATCCTTATTGAAAAAGAAACGCAAAAATAATACAGATACCACTGTTACAAATACACATAATCCATGGAAAATAATATATAAAGATCGTTTCAAAGTCGAATTAAACTGGAGGAAAGCAAATTGTGAAATTATAGATTTCAAAGGTCATTTGGACGGTGTATTATCATTACAATTCAATTATAAATACCTTTTCACAGGTTCATATGATTCAACCGTAGCAATTTGGGATTTATATAACAATATATTGATCAGAAGATTGAATGGTCATACAGATGGTGTTAAAGCATTATATTTTGATGATAAAAAATTAATAACAGGTTCGTTAGATAAGACTATAAAGATTTGGAATTATGTGACTGGACAATGTATCTCCACGTATAGAGGTCATACTGACAGTGTAATGAGTGTTGATGCATTTAAGAAGATTATTGTCTCAGGAAGTGCAGATAAGACGGTCAAAGTTTGGCATATTGAATCAAGAACATGTTATACGTTGAAAGGTCATACAGAATGGGTTAATTGTGTTAAATTACATCCCAAGAGCTTCACTTGCTTTAGTTGTAGTGATGATACTACAATTAGAATGTGGGATATTAGAACAAATACGTGTATCAAAGTGTTTAAAGGACATGTCGGACAAGTTCAAAAAGTAATACCGTTAACGATAATTGATATTGAGAATCTTGTTTCTGATATTTCCAATGATGAAGATTCAGATGAGAATAATGAAGATGATGAGTTGAATCAACCATTAGATGATTCAATACCATACCCGACACATCTACTTTCATGTTCATTAGATAATACGATTAAGTTATGGAATGTGAAGACTGGGAAATGCATTAGAACACAATTTGGACACGTTGAAGGTGTTTGGGATATAGCAGCTGATAATTTTAGAATAATTAGTGGATCACATGACGGATGTTTGAAAGTTTGGGACTTGCAGAATGGACAATGTTTACATACTTTCCAAGGTAGAAGATTACAAAAGGACACTGTGCAACAGCAACAACAACAACAGGATGAAAATGCTACTGGTAGTAATAATAATTCTTGCGATGGCAAAACATCACCAATTTCCTGCGTTAGTATTGGAGATTCTGAATTTTTCAGCGGTGATGAATCTGGATACGTTAAAATGTACAGATTTGATCATGAAACGACGTGACTTCTTGATCAAAGCGTAATATATAATTGGGAACAAAAATATATAATAAAACGAGTGCATATGCATGTAACTTATCATGAGAAATGCTACGAAAAGGAATTAAAATGGGATCGTCTTTCTTTCTAAATAATTTCCCCGATGACAAACGAATTACTAAAAAATTGGATAATCTTTAGCAAATCCTCCTCATTGAAAAAGCATTATGGTGAGGAAATGTGGAAATATAATAATATATATAAATATATATAACAGTGTGTATGACCGTAAGAGATGAAATAGATTAATTATGAGATAATAAGAAAGATGGAGAATAAATTTCGTTTGAAATCGAAGTCTGCACCGGGGATGCCATCAAAATCTATTTTAAAAGAGGAGTCAAAGGCGTGGAATGGGAGGAGAAGCTTGGTTCGGAATAAAAGTGTTCATTTTGAAGATATAGTGAAGTTGTTTAAATTTGAAAGTAATAGCTGTCCCGACGACAGCGAAGTTGAACAAGTAGGATTTCTTGAATATAATTTCGATACAGTGACAGTGAGGGGAATAGGTGCGAATTAAGATTTACGATACCTGGAGATGATGATGGTGATGATAATTATATTCCAGATCTTGTTTTCGCCAAAAACTAACGCTGACGGATGCTAATGCATTAATTGGAACAATTTATGTTCGAAATGTATATTATGAGAAAAGAGTTAAAATAAGATACACGTTGAATAAATGGGTTAAATTCGAGGATATTTTTGCGAATTACGTGATAAGCCATGAAGAATTTGATATTTTCCAATTCAAAGTGAATATATCTGCATGGAGTTTACAATCAATTGTAGATTTTGAATTTTGCATACATTGCAAGAGCTTTAATGATGATAAAAGTAATTCAATCGACATTTGGGGTAATAATGACGGTGCAAATTACAGACTAAAAATTGGATTGTGGGATGGTGAAATGAAAGATATTGAATCACAATTATTGAAATTCAATTTCAGTGATGCATGGACAAAGAAAGAGTCACGTAATAGTAGTAAATATGATAATTTCAATTCGAGACATCTTAACATCAGCATATCAACAATACCCATTTTGTGTAAACAAAGCTGTATATTAATTGCATACGTCCCCTTCTCCTTGAGAGGCAGGGATGTTACTATTTAGTTTGTTTACGAATCATACGTTCATTAAATGAATTATAACTGGTGCGTCGTAGTTTTCCTATTACTGTCAAGTGAATCTTGTTGGTATCTCCGAGATATCCGAACCGGAACAAGTCTTTATGTCAACTCAACTTTTTGTTGCACCAAAAGAAGACATTCAGGTTAGCAACCGTCACAAGGACTCTGTTGCACTCTCAAGCAAGACGGATGAATGAACGCGCTGATTATCCTTTAACTTCAGTATACGTTATCCGCCGTTGTTTTTCCTCCCGCGGAGTTATTCTATTTTCAGCAGGACCTGCAAATACACCACTATCCGTTATTCTGACAACATAAAAAAAGGATATGCAGGGGACGGAGTGCATTTCCGATTCTCTCTGTCATTCGCTTTCACTCCAGGCTTCTCGAATCGGCTAAATTAACCGCGTTCGGTACAGGAACATACCAGCCAATAAAAGCAGGATCCCACCCTTTGTCTACCCTGCTCATAGAGAGAGAAAGCGAAGGACAGAAGAAGCTTGACTAACATCTGGCAGCTCGAAAGCCGGCGGTTTCTTTTCCCTCACTTGGCAAATCAATCCTTTTTCTATTGTAGTGACTTCGACCTTTCAGGTATGTTCATTACATAATATCGTATTATCATTATTCTTCTTCGACGTTAAACCCCACCGACCTCGAAACCATTTCATGGTGAATGAACTATATATATATATATATGCAAGGAAATATCGAATTATCGCTTCTCGAATCAAATTTTTCACTATATAATATCATATATACTTGATATTACCACACTTCAGAGCGTACGCCTTAATTTCGCAATGTTTAGTCAGGACATGAGACTACTACTTTACGTATTTGCTTTAAGTTTCATTACTTATTACGGTATTCACAGAACTGTCATGAACAGATACAAATTCTTTGTCCCTAATTTACAATAAATTCCACTAACTAAAAAAAGTTTTGAAGTGCTGTTTACCAAACTCATTTGCATACCATTTTTGTATGATAGCTAATTAATATCCTTTTAATATTCCCAAGTAATAATTGATTATTTTGTTCATCCTATATATATATATATTTGTCAATTAATACATATGTATCTATGCCTTTCATTCTTTTCTGTCATATACTTATATATATGTGTATGTCATGTCCAAACATTTTTAAATAATTCATTATCATCAAGTGATAAATTAGATGTGTTTTTATTAGTATTACTAGTATTATTAGCGAATGATGGTATGGACATGTTCATATTACCAGTAATATTACTACTATTATTTTCGCTCGGTTTGGAATATAATGATAAGATAGATTTCTTTAAATCAGGCCTCTTTTCAACATTATTATTCACACTTCTCTCACTACTAATAGAAATTGATGATGACAGTTTCTCTAAATTATCAAATTTTAAATTACTATTTTTGACAGACGGAGTAGGTGTTGCACTTACAATTTCTTTCTTCTTATCAAAATCCAATAGTGAAGAGTTATTCGATTCATTCAAAACCTCTTTACTACTACTACTGTTACTACAGCCACTACCATTATCTTCAGGTACCCCATACCATTTCTTAGTCTCATATTTGCTTCTGATGAATTTACTCAATTGATTTGCATCCATCAAAGTTCGCTTCAAATTTGACACTAAACTTCTATCCAATTTCTGTTCATAATATCCATTTGCAACATCATTATTTTGCATCTTAATTAACATCTTCAAATTTTCTTCATTCCAATTATCTAAATCAACAGATTTCACTTTAGAAATATGCGTTCCTAATGATCTATGTATACCGGCACATTTAATACATATAAACACACCTAATGACCATGATGCCCATCTTGGATGCGATTGATTCTTACAATCAGCACATATTTGATTCCCTGGTTCCCTCAATAACGCTTGTAATGCCTTCTTCACAGATACAGGCGTATTAGACATCTTTCCCAAGGATCACTTGTAAGCTTATTCTAATGTTATCACACTATTATCGCACTTTCTTCTACATACATCTTTATACATCTTTTCTACGATTTCTCTCGCACGTTATAACAAAAACAATTTCGTCAGCTTCTTTTTTTTTTAGAAAAAAAAAAATAATCATATAATTTTGTACGTGTATTTATTTAATTATTTAACATAGCACCGTAGTATACATGGTGATCAAACAGATATATATATATATATATATACCCCTTAGAAAATGAAGATTTGGTCTTCCATTCTGGAGACAGGCTTGGACTTCTGGTAACCAAGTGCAACAGCCATTTTTTTGCTCGAAGAAACCATTCTTGGAGGTCCACAGAGTAATAACTGAACTCCATTTTCATGTGGTGATGGTAACAACTTTTCCATTAAATCTTGAGTAATGTAACCAACTCCACCTTCCCAATCGTCCCGATCAACTTTATCTAAAAGATAGTAAACAGAAAATTGGTCTGGTCTCGAGGAAACTATCTCATCAATTTCCATTTTCATTAAAATATCTTCTTCAGTAACGTTACCGTAAATTAATGAAACTTCGGTAAAATCATGTGGATTGTTTGCAATCGCCTTCATTACCTGATACATTGGTGCGATACCAGTCCCACCGGCAATCATACCAATCTTAGTACGACAATTTGGTTCATAATCGTAGGAACCTAATGGTCCAGTAACATTAATAGTATCTCCGATTTGTAACTCACCAATCATCTTAGAAATGTTACCATTTTCATATGATTTAACTAGCAATTCGAAATAGCCATGCACCTCTTCATCTAACGAAATTGGTGTATATGACCTACAGATATCTTTACCATCGATCTTTGCCTTGATTGAAATATGTAATCCAATGGGTAATCCAAGAATATCATTCTCATCTGGTAGGCCAAATCTATAAATAGCAGTGCTGTGCGTTAGAACAGTCTTTTCCACTAATGGAAATTGCAAAAATTCACCTTTCTTCAATATACTACGACGCTTGGTTCCCTTCCTCTTATCAAAAATGTTGAATAATTGATAAATGCAGATGGTAATGAAAATTGCTAGCAGCATATACTTTTGTGCAGTAACAGAAGCATTTCTGTACTTCATACGCTCCTCTTCTGCAGCTAGCTGTTGGGGGTGATGAGCACCTTTATACATGGTCGCCCTCTTGATGTCAATACTTGATTTCTTTATATTACTCTTCCTCGAAAATTATACTAAAAGATTTCAAGAGGTTATCATTTTATTTTTCATCGTTGAGATTAAAGGAAAAAAAAATGGGTGTCGCCATAGTAACGCCAAACAACAACACTTGAAAAGAACAGCTATACATAAAAGTTTGAATATTATATAGGAGTTATTCGAAGCTATCATTTCCTGGTCCCTTAACTTTGATGTACACATCTGTACCTAACCCGTAAAGGCTTTGAATTTCTAATTTACCACCGAATAACTCCAAGTAAGCTTTAGATAGAGGCAATCCGAATCCCATTCCTGCCACATTATTAAATTGCTCTCCAGGATTCATTGCCTCCTCGTTCGCATTCAAGGAATCATCAAAATCGTTTGTAGAATACGAGTAATCAAATATCTTGTCTTCTACATCGGGAGGAATCCCTCCACCATAATCTCTTATTTTTATTGTCAATTCATCATCGTCGTACTTGTATATACTTACTTCTATTGGTTTTTCTAATTGTTCAGATTCAATTTGTGCTCTACTAGAATTTTTCAGAATTTCTGTCGTAATATATTCTAATACGAGTGGAATACATGAAAAGGTCACATCTTTACCGTCATTGATCGTCATCTTCAATGAATTTATATCGTACTTAATATAACAAAGGTCACCAACAAAATCCCAACAATGCTTTATCAATTTGGAAACGGATAGATCTTTCTCTATAATTCCAATGTGACGAGAGTCACTGGTATCATGAGTAATCAGATTCAAGTAGTGTGTAACAAGTAATTTCATTGTTATCCTATTTTGCAAATGATCATTTAAAAACTGGAAAACAGACTCACGAGGATAGTAATCCGTAATTTCTCGTAACCCATTAGATAAAGTCAACAATGTATCGTTATGGTCATTCAAAAATTCAGTGAATAAAGCTATCATTTTGTCCTTTTGATATAAGTCGTAAGGATACCTTACTGATAACAAAGATTTGAGTGTCTTCATATATAACGAATAGCTTTCCTCCACTTTGGGGTTTAAAATTACGATATATGGTAATCTCTGAATGGAATTTAATTGCCTGCATGTAAATGACAGAAGATAATTTATTGTTTTAATTGTTAATGTATATTGTTCATTTGAATTTAAATGCAGCTTCTTATAAGTTGTCAAAAAATCATATGATACCGACGGTACTGGTTTCTTTGAAAAATCTTGAATCAATAAACCAATATTAGATCTTATCTTATAATATTTAGAGAATCCCAATTCTGACAGAATCGATTTATTGGGTCTTCCAAAAGTACCTACTCTTAAATTCACGGAAGAATGTAAATTTCGACGTTGAAATTTCAGTAAGGTACGGCAGCATTCTTGAAATCGTGTACTGGTCATCTAAGATACTAGGAATACCCTATATCTATTGCAATGCTCTCATATATATATATATCAACCATGACACTAATAATTTAAGCCCATCTGACGTTTTCACGGATGAATGAATTTGTATGGAAACGAAATGCGCGGGAGAGAACCCATACACCGCATTTCTTTTCCCGTACTTTTTCTAATAATCGTCGTCTGTCGCAGTGAATCAGCTCCCAACAGAGCAAATCAATTGACGACAGCACAAGTAGATGATACAAGGTGTGGTATTAGTTGCTTATTAATTTAGCAATAAGAGTACAGGGTGTCCTTTAAAGAAACACACTTGTGAGGAATTCATGATCATGGTCGAACATGGTCATAATATGAGTTGTAGTCTTCTTACAAGAAACAAAGGAGAAATCGAATAAAATAGAACCAAAAAAGAAGTGCCACATTTGGCTCATTCATTCTATCGAGTTTATCTTGCAACACTGTTCAAAGTGGCTTCGATAGAATTAGGAATTGATGAAGCACGGGCCAGCACACCAATGATTTTCCAAAGTTCGCTCGTTTCTTCGTAATACACACCTGTTCCATTAGCAAGAAGCCGATGAAACCACCGTAATTTGTTCTTTACTGTTGCCTTGAGGATCCTTTCCTTACAAGTACTACGCCACGTTCGAATGTATGACTTCCCAAGTAAATTTTTTTTGCTCAACTAAAACTTGCTGGATATTTTGCACATATGACTTTCCTTTTTCTAGTGGCTACTTCAAGATGCTCTGTAGTAACGTGATATTATCTTGGCACATTTGAGAACAGCGGAGAAACAAGGATGAGGATAGGTTCCGTCCATGATGGGCTTCTTTCTTTCTTATTGGACTTCGTGTGGCACTGGCACACCCGAGAAAAATTGACATCAATTTTTCTCCCGGCCTTCTCTCTCTCGCCTTCGGTACTTGAAGGCGCTCGCAGAGAAACAGTTGTGGAAATTTTTTTGTTCTTCGCGAAAGTTAGAGGTGCTCCGATGATACTTATGCTCGAGTAATGGCAGGGCATCAAAATTATTCTACACTATCGCATCATAAATAAACAAAAGATTAAGTATATTATCAGTACGTTTTCGTGCCACCATATTTTCATAGTGGCCCGGGGCAAGGAATGAGTTACCACTTTCACACGTCATATCATCATCATTTATGCCAGGAGTGATGAAGGAAGGACGAAAAGATGACACACTTATTAGTTAATGCATCGCTTTGTGAAAAAATAAAGTACGATGCGCATATCTGGTATGCATATTATGTATTGGCACTATGTCGTAAAGTGAAGCTTCTTTTATCAATAAAACTCCTTGCAATGATACAAAGGACTAAATGGAAGGAATATTTCAGCCGTAGTACAAGACTTCAAGGTTGAAAAATGAAGAAATACGTACCTGAAAGAAAAACAAAAATAATCTGGGTCGGGAAGGTTCGCCGATATATATAAAATGGGTACCGAGAAATTACATTAATCAAGAAATGTACAAAATGAACTGTTGGTCTTGCCTTCTAACCTTTACTTCGAATGTTTCAAAAACCAACGTAGCAAAACTTTACTTGAATTGAGACACATAAAAGCTGCCTGGCGTCCCAAAGAGTAGAATAGGTAGGAAAAAGAATGAAAAAATATTCGGGTTTTCCTGTCAAAAGCCCGTAACGCGAAGGCAACTGATGCTTCCCTAGTCTCGACAACAGAATGCCCGGTACAAAGTGCCGCACTGATCTTGGCTCCTTTCATGTCAGTACATTTCTTAGTTACACCTATAGTATTATCGTTTATTTGTTAATGGCCGTAAAAGAAAAACTCTACTGTTCTTGGACCTCGATACAGGAAATCTACCATAATCTCCTCTCTTACTCTTTTTTGATTGATTCATGCACGTCTGTAATGAAGTAAGCCTATTTTATTCAGATATAAATATATATATGTGTGTGTACAATGTTCATGACTTTCGTCAGTTATTTTTAAATCTACTATTTTTCTTTTGTATTATCTTTTTTTTTGTTTTTGGGTACAATAAGTGACACCACTGCGAATAATCTTGGATTTACGTACTGGAATGCCAGAAAACACCATTTTTGATTCCGTTACAGATTCTAGCAATGTAGGTGCTTTTAAAACCTACAAATTGAATGACAGTAATGAAAATTCAAATGTGACCATTCATAGTATAAGAAAACAGTTGAATTTTCATGACGATAAAAAATGGAAAAATTTTATCGATAGAAGATTGGAACTAATAAATCAACATAACCTCGGTTTCTTGAAAGCCAGTCAACAAAGATCGAAGGTAAATTACATTGCAGATATTTTAAGAGTTGAATATGGTTATCCAGAGTCAACTTCTCTGCTTTTCGAAAAACTGGTAATCAATGGGATTCAATCAATTAGAAGGAATAGAAAACGTTGCATTAAGAGAAACAGTGAAGGGAATAGCACAGCAAGTTCATTGGTACCAAATTTGAACAGTATGCACCATGGATTAAGTCCATTGGAAATCCCAAGCAATGCAATACCTTTCATAGTTCCGAGTAATGAACAAAACAGCTCAACAAGTTTGAGAAATGAAAATTCAATGGCATACACTTTTGTAAATAATTGTAACAATGCCTTTGGTGCACCAAATATGGTGTTACCTCAATCCTTGAATGTGGCCAACATTCATAAACCGCCATTTTATGGTACCATGAATATGATGCCTAGTACAGATAATTACTTACTTCATAATCCAACGTTGAATAGCAATTTCATGGACATACCAATGGCACAATCACAGTTTCAACCAGAGGAGGCATATGAAAAATTGATTAAGGATACTATTTTGCAAATGATTAATACTCTTGCACCATTACAAAGGTCAGACAAAAATGGCACTTTCCAGGACTTAACAGAAAGAATATACTTCTATTGTAAACACTCCATTACATGTCAACAAATAGCTCAGTCAAGAGAGCCGTTATATCAATTTGATGGTATAAAATTGAAAGGTGAAATATTCGTGAAAGAACTCACATTATCCACTGTAAAAGAAAAATTTCCATCCATGCTCAAAACTCAAATTAATGATTTCATCAATTATTTATTTTCCACTAATTGGCTAGCACAATTATCATCAAATATTTTACAACCACCTGTTGGAGAAGTTAGAGTCGCAGTTGGAAAACATTTACTCTTCCTGGTTGTTGGCGCCATCATCCATGATTTGGGGGTTGAAAGTCTGAATTATCACTTAACTTCAGCAATTTTTTATCAATTATCTTTGACGTATCCAACTTCTAACATTGAAAATGTAAGCAGTATACTGCCGCTTCGGAAACCAGATAATGACGCTTCAAGAGGCAGTCCACATCAAAGTTTGTTAAGTATTACAGGACCAGAATTGTACCATGAACCATAAAAATGTGCCACAATAGTTAAATATATTCTGTTGCTCGAACAAAGGGCAATACTTTATTTTTTTTTCGTTTGTGATGGTTGGGATTACCTTCTATGAGGTTGTAGGAATAATAATAACTGGTAAAATTCAGCTTCAAAAAAGTATCTCAATATTACCTCATATTCTGGGGAGGAAAGTACATCGTTGAGAACTTTTTTTGCTTCCCAAAAAGTTAGTTAACAGTATTGGATGACAAATTATTACGAAATCTCATTCGGTTGGACACAATAACCTATTAGCATGGTTACTCCGTGAAGGTATTATAAATGTAAGCTTCTCAGGGCCGACAATGAGTATGAGGTCTTCCCATTAGTTTTGTAGTATATAACATTAAATCCGCAAATATCATATTATTCCGTTCGAGAGTAAATTCTCACCTCTCTCAAATACCTAATAACTTGGATTATCAGCAATTGCGCTTCAGTATTCTTGTAAAATTGTTAGATATCTCTTTAGTGGCCATTAAAACAGCTTGTAGTAACCCTGTTCTTATTTACGGCCGTGGCATCTCTTTACTAAAACTCATCATCACTTCATAAAATTTCAAAGCCTTTTCCTATACTTACCGAATTAAAAAAAATGATAAAAAAAGTTTCTTATAGTGAGCTGTTCATATGTATAATATAATACTCAATTACAACAGAAACTGCACAAGCACATCCTCAAAATAGCAATGTCTTCATTCAACGAGTTCACAAATTCCTTCACTAAGAGATTTCAAGAGTTATCGACTTCTGTTTCTCAAAGGACTCAGGAACTCTCCAACAATTTACCAACACTTGCCCAATCAACTCAACGTTTAGTTCAAGAGAAATTAGGTCAAGTCACTGATATTTCTCAATTGCCACAAGAGTATTTGGAATTAGAAAAGAAAGTTGACTCGATAAAGCTGATCCACGAACATTTCTTGCAAGTCACCTCGATCTATGAAAATGAATCATATGACTATCCAAAGGTGATTAAGGATTCAGTTAATGATTTCTCTAAAACCATGGCTGCTAAAATTACTGACTTATCTCATGCATCTTCTGCATCAGAAGCTCAAAATATTCTAATTTCTCCAGGCCCTATCAGAGATCCAAAAACTTTAAACTACGCTCTAAGCAAAGTTTCTTTAACTGCCAGTGAAGTCATCAATCAAGTCGGCTCTACTCCAAATGAATCTGCTTTATCTTCAAAGTTACTAGAATTTAGTAATGTTCAAAGTAAAATTGCTCAAGCAAGATTACAGCAAGATACATTGATTCAAACAAAATTCAACAAGGCATTAAGAGATGACCTCTCAACAAGTCTTGCAAAGGCTAATAAATTCAGAAAGGAAGTTCAAAACAAAAGATTACAATATGATGTCGCAAGGACTAACCTAATGAATGCTAAACCAGAAAAAGAAGCTTCATTGAGAGTAAAGATGGAGTCATTAGAAGACGAATTTGCTCAAGCTACTGAAAATGCAACATTAGTTATGCAGGAAGTAATTGCTGGTTCAGATTTCTTGACCTCCTTGAACCAAATGGTTGCCGCTCAACTAGAGTATTTCCAGACTTCAGCTCAACTATTGCAGGAATTTACCGAAAACAATGCGGCACCAACTGACGCTTCATCTGGTAAAGCCAAAACCGAGTCAAAGAGTAATGTGCCAATTGTTTTATCAGAAGACGAGGAATAAACTGAGCACCAGGCTTTTCCTATTTTGAATTTTATTTGCCTTCATTTCTTAATCTATTCAATTTGTATACAAAAATATAATTAAAGCTCTTTAATGTTTATACTATTAACAAAAGATTGGATATCATTTTGTAATGCTATATTGTCTCCAATATTAAATGGGCATGGGAAATTCAATAATCAAAAAAATGAAGGTCCTACCCGGATTCGAACCGGGGTTGGTCGGATCAAAACCGACAGTGATGACCACTACACTATAGAACCAATAATTGTTGATTTTTTTGGTTTTAACAAGGAACTGATTTTAACTAGCAGAGATATTGTTTACCCCCCCCTTTGCTCACCTTTCTTTGGCTAAAAGGAGGAATGAGTAACTGGCCCCCATTTTACCGCCTAATAAGTGCCCAGTTTTGCTGAACTTGGCATTATACTGTAGTGTGAATGGCATTATACGGACATTTCAATGTTTTGATAGTTGGAATAACAAATTTAGATTGTTTTAGAAGAATCACACGAGAAGCATGGCGCGATAAACAAGACCACATATCGACATGCAATAAGTATGGCATGATAATTATGACAAGATATTGACTTATGGATCTAGAACATGATAATTATTAAAAATCGAAATGTGTTGGAAAAAGTATAAATGCTCAGTTGAACACAGAAGTTTGGTCAAAGTTGTCTCACTATACATTATTTTATATTATCACCTATTTTATATATAACCAGTGTGTTACTTAGTATAACCACTGATTAATAAAAAGTTACTTTACTAATTTGACCGATCTTTAGCGATATGAACAGAAGTAACTTTGATAATAAACAAGGGACCAGCTCTGATCTTCATTTACGTCAGGGCCATGATCTAACAACCTGACGAGTCGATTCGCAAATAAATTAATGACCATAATGTCCCAGAGCATTATGGGGATCAATAGTGCATTCACACCATACATTACCTATTGATGTAATTGCATACTTATGAATACCATTTTTAGTAATTCAGGGACTGAATGCCTAGAATGCAAAAAAAACATTATCACACAATCAATTTATTGGATTGACCTCGAAGTCAAGAATATATAAAAGTGGCGCTTATCACATTTTGTGAAGTATTATGTTTCAATTATTTTTTTATCATAATGTAGAACGATTCGGGAAGTGTATCACTAATACATCTAACAAAATTCATAGCACCGTGTCAGAAAGTAATACCAACACGACTGCCTACACATTCCAAAATTTAATGGACTTAGCAGCAAAACCCATTGACCTAAAGACAATGTAATATCATGCTAGCAGTTATTCCATGAACAGTCTGTCTACTCCACGTGCCAGATTCTGTCAACTCAATTTCTCATATTTTCTCCGGAACGAGGCAAAGGTCGCTGTAAAGTCTTTGTTTATTTTTCCTGGCACCCTTGATCATTTTGTGTCATATTCGTGGGAAGACTATTTTCAGCTGCATTAATTTGTAGGAACTAGTCAATCACTACGCAAGCTATTTTGCAGCTCTATACTTTGGAAAAAGGCGGGTTATAATATTGCAAGTGCGTCAACTTTATGGCTATTAGAAGTATATAAAGTTCTCGAATTCTTCCTTCGTCATTCACCCAACTTGTGTTCTTTTCTAGTCTTGCACAGTCTACGTAAACAGCAGAAATATGCCTTTGCTAATGCCATACTTTACGTCCACAAATATATTTGCTAAACGACCCATTATCCATGATAATTTAACTAAAAAAAAGCAGTTAATAAAATGGCTATCGAGTTCTTGTTAAATCCCAGTCTTCATTTTCCAGATAAAAGACATAGAAAGCAACATGATAAATGTAAAATGTGTTTTACTTTAGAGACACCACAATGGAGAAGTGGACCCGATGGACCAAGTACATTATGTAATAAATGCGGACTCTACTATAAAAGACAAACAAGAAAGAAAATCCAGAATTGAGGCTGGATGGTCAAAAAAAAAAAGATCGTTCATTGTTGGACATTAAATAGAAATATATACACATATTTATACACTTCTTTAATAATATTCGATTATTTTGTAGTTTAATATTTTCACGTACATTTAGTGTCATCACGTCAGAAAAAAAGCTGTTACTCGAGCAAGTTCGTTCATGCCGCTAATAAGAAAAAGCAGTAACCTACCGACCAGTAGATACCACGATACTACTCACTGTAACCTCCCAGGGCTATTGCCCTCCATTTTAAGGTATCAAAGGACACTGAAGAAAGGCCTATGAGGAAAACCTGCATTATAGATACTCAGAATTCTTTTCTGAACTTGAATTGAAAAATGTCAGAAACTTTGAGATTTATCTGGTAATAGTAATCATTGTATAAGGACAAATATTTCCTTTCTTCCACTGCAGTAACTGTATCCCACTTCATTTCACTATGCTGGCATGACGTCCATCTCTTCTGTTGCCATGTCAACATCGAATGGCGTATCTCCGAAATTTTTACCACAATGCCAGGCCTAGTACACTCACCTAGAAAAAGAACATCAATAAAGCTAAAAGCAGCATACGATTCAAGAGAATATTAGGTTGGTTTATTTTTTTAGCAACGATAGTGGAATGTGTATTTGTGTCAAAGGGAGATATGTCACCTAGATTGGTAGCCTCATTTCTGAAATTAGTTTTAGGTCACTCAAAAATCAAGAAGTCTCAGGTTCCTGTTCATTCTAACATATCAAGTGCACCAGTAGCTATCCCTCTAGTAAAAATAATAGCACAATTGCCCAGATTATTTCCTCGTTCAATAGATGAATCGTTTAAGGACTATCGCGTATACAAAGAAGGCCCTGAAAGAATGCAAGAAGATTTACTATCCACCTTGCCATTTTATCCTAATGTCTCAAAAGACAAGGTTGCTAGAATAATTAAAACAGTAGTTGATGAGGAAGGCAATTATATCAATGAGTTCTGTATAACTCCCAAAAATACCGTTAATTCACAAAAACTGAAGCATTTAATATTTATTCATGGATATGGCGCTGGATTTGGATTTTTCTTGAAAAATCTTGAATCTATTCCATTACTAGATAATAATTGGTGTATACATGCGATAGATTTACCAGGTTTTGGTTTTTCATCACGTAAGAACTTTCCTTTCAAGTATCCGACAAGTAATACAAGTGAAGTCACAGCCTGGTTTCATGAGAGAATACGTAGATGGCTAGAAGAGCGCACACTATTAGACAACCCAAAAAACAACGTTATTGTTGCTCATTCCCTCGGCGCATATCTAATGGCCCTATATACTCAGGTGTACCCAGCCCACCTCAGAAAACTAATAATGTGTTCTCCAGCTGGTGTCTCAAAGTCCCAAAATAATAGCAAAGCCGTCTTACAGCCGCCATGGTGGTATGCGAAGCTCTGGGATATGAATCTTTCGCCATTTACTCTAGTGCGGTTATCAAAACATCTCGGATCTAAACTAACAAGTGGATGGTCCTACAGAAGGTTTAAATTGATCGAAAATAGAATGCAATTTGAAATGCTACATAGATATTCCTACGCAATTTTCAACCAACCAGGAAGTGGAGAATATCTGTTGGGCTTCATTTTAGAATGTGGAGGAAACCCTAGATGTTCACTTGAAGATACTCTCTTTTCTAATAATTTCAATGTCTCAAGTAAAGTAGAATGGGCATGGATTTATGGAGAAAATGATTGGATGGATATTGAAGGAGGGAGACGAGTCCACAACTTATTACTTGAGAAGTTTAACCGTGATAGTAAATTTTATATGGTTCCTAACGCTGGTCATCACTTATACTTGGATAATATTCGTTATTTTAATAATATAATTGTCCAACACATGGAAAATGTATGATATAGTTTTTTAAACTGTGCGTACTACCAGCCTCTGGAACTATTTCTTTTTGGTTAGGATCAAGACTGCTGTCGCTACCGAATAGTATACATTTCAAGAAAGATGCAAGCAGGATTTGTAAATATTTTATTTCAAACAGCGTTTTGGAGAAAATATAAGTTCTCATAGATTATATCATTTGGGTAAAAAAAGAAGCCGTATGGGTCTTGCCATAATGTTTGTACCGTTGCTGATTTTTTTTGACTATTCCAGGAATTTTCATAATATGTTGAATTGGAATTATGATATAACTTTGCCAAAAAAGTTGCGTTCATATCCTTTCAACTTCCTATTGAGTTCTTGTGGAGACCTCTTTTCTCTTATTTTTACAGGATCAAGCGTGAACTCGAAATAACATACATACTGAGCGTGTTTTGTATTAAGTCTTCGATATTGTGGGTATAGCATCCTTTTCCAATTAGTAAAATTAATTTTTTTCAAGAAGAGTGGTTGAAAAGGAGAATCTAGGTATGCTTCCAGATAATCATGAAGTGGGTTTATATTTAACGAAATAGTTGAAACGATTACTGTAACAGTCACTACTGAAACGCCCCAAACCTAAACATTAAATAAATATGCCAGTTAAAAAAACTTGTAAAAACCTCGACACAAAAGTACAGGCCTGAAAAGTCAGTAACTCCCGAGTTAATAGCATCTCCCTCACACTTTCTTTCAGGTAGCGCATATTTTATTTCTATCTTTGAGTTGCAAGTTGCAGTATGAGGGAAAGTGCGTTTGACGCGACGTCGGATTAGGTCAAGGAGAAGAATTGTTCACAATAACGTACTAGCATTTACCTCTCAAACTTTCAATTTCAAGCCACATACTTTTCATAGCACACTAAATAGTCCCTCTCAATTGAAAAATTGTTAGAAGCTGTAAACCACATACGTGTATGTGTATGTGACGTAAAAGAAGATCGGAGTTTGCTTTACGCTATAAAATATCGTTGTCATTGTTAACATTGTACTAAAGCAGTCAAGCTAGTAAATTAATTCTTATTAATCATCTCACTCTTCATATTATGCATTGTTTACCAACAGTCTTTTGATTGTTGTCATTACCTTAGTGTTATATAGTTCAATTTGCTGGAAATGGCATTATGCTGACATTTCAATGTTCTGATAGTTAGAATGACAAATTTAGAATGTTCTAGAAGAATTCAATTACATAATAATGAGGTAATATGAGAAACGGTAAATTTATCGGTAGTTAACATTACATAATAATATGGTAATGTGATAAATCGATGAATTTATCGGCAGTAAATATTAGAGAATATTACAAACATGATTATAGAACATGGAAAAATGTTACAAAGCAAAATATGTTGGAAATTGTATAAGTACTCAGGTTGCTGGAAATGGCAATATACTGACATTTCAATGTTTTGATAGTTAGAATGACAAATTTAGAATGTTAGAGAAGATATGAACAATAATTATGGTGTGATAAACACGACCATATATTGACAAGAAATAATTATGGTGTGATAAACACGACAATGTATTGACACGAACCATATATGGCGTGATAAACACGAATACATATTATCCTGCAATAATTATGGTACGATAATTATGACAACGTATTGACTCATAAATCTAGAACATGATAATTGGCATAAATCAAAATATTTTGGAAAAGGTATAAATACTCAGGTGAACACTGAAGTTTGATCAAAGTTTGTCAAAATGTATATTATTTATTGTATATTTTATTGTATGGAAAACCAGTGCATTATTTGGTAAAAACACTGATTAATAAGAATTATTTCAATTATTTGAATGTCATCCACAACATGAACAATATTAACGATAATAATATACAAGAGACATCCTCTGATCTTCCTTTACGTCACCAAACTTGTCATTCTAACTATCAAAAAATTGAAATGTCAAGGTAATGTCATTTTTAGCAAATTTCTATTCTTTTTAAAGACAAGTTTTGGTTTATTCTGTTAATTTTAGGATTATATTAGGGAGAGTTGAAAGCCTCGAAAATCAATAAATTGACCTCTCGGTAGCCAAGTTGGTTTAAGGCGCAAGACTGTAATGTGAAACATCAAAGTAATCTTGAGATCGGGCGTTCGACTCGCCCCCGGGAGATATTTTTTCTCTCAAAAATTTTTTTTCTCAAGAAGAAAAAGTGGCTTGCTTGTAACTTCCTAAAACGGTAATCCTGCAATATCGCATCCCAGAACTCGACGGAGACCTCTTCTTACTCCTTCCCTCTTTGTGTTGTTCAAACTGTACTGTTTATTTCTTACGCGTCATACAGAAACGCCAAGACAAGCTGGGCCCATTTTAGCAACACCAGGTCATTTTATTCCTCGAAAGACAGCTGATTGCAAATTCTTTTCAGGACTTACAGAAAGGCTGAGTTGGCATCAAAAAAGTCACCGAATGCCTCTTGAGACTCTTATCAATGCGGGCGCTCATCGAAAATAGTTCCACTCTTGTTGTTTTATCGATCTTCAATATACAATAAAACTTATCATCAAGGACACTTTTCCAAACTTGATACTATATCACATCAACGAAGTTGCAAGAAAGGACTTGACATATCACCACTTTCCCAAAAAAAATAGACAAGTTTCCAAGCTCATACCTTCAAAATGAGAACGTCCAAATCTAGCATCTTTTTCGCTATAATCGCCGTGTTTCAGTTTGCATCTATGGCACTCCTGATTATTTGCTGTATCACAGCTCCAGTATTCAAACAGATTGGTCTCTCGAAATACGATGGCATTACATATGGTGTCTTTGGCTACTGTGAGGATGATTCATGTTCCAAAGCAAGTGCTTCCTATAACCCATACGCTTTAAGTGACGACACTGCTTCGTGGAAGATGAACTCGAATGCAAGGAAGGCCCTAGGCCACATACTTATTATCATGCCCGTAGCTGCTGGTTTGAACTTTTTTGCGTTTCTCTCAACTTCTATCACTTTGATCGTTTCCATCTTACAGAATTACGGTAATATTTCAGCAATAATGTTCATAATTAATCTGATTTTCGATCTCTTGGGCTTTTTATCCTCTGCTCTAATGTGTATCGTATCTTTCCTTCTCTTTTACCCTCATACTACTTGGTGTACGTGGATTTTAATTCCTGCTGCAGTACTACCACTAATCACATTACCTCTAATCTTCGTTGCATACATTTCCAACGGTCAAAATGGTACTGAGTCCAATTTGGAAGAACAGGATGAAATCATGTTATATGACCAATACAATAACACTAATTCCAAAAAACTGTCCATTGATGATATTTACAACTATTACAATGATGATGATGCTGCCGGTTCATCCAATTTACTCAATAAACCAACTGTTCCATCTGATGCCAATCCTTCTACAACTGACGTCGAGAAAGATTTGTATAATGTAAACAATTCAGCTACTGACCTATCAACAGAAGAAAGAGAGAAACAAGAATATACCGAGAGAGTAACGGCCGTCAATGTATCAGACGAATATGTTGAAAAAGTTCAGCATGGGGATAATGATGATGATAAGAACAGTGAGAAGAACTCATTGACAGCATTTTCTGCTATTGAAAATGATACTGGTGCGGCCAATAATAATGGCAATAATGTAAGACAAAACGCTCATGCATACGTTCCCACTGCATCTTTAAATTCATCAACTTATTCCCATAAGGAAACACCATCTACTGACAATCCGAATAGAATAATAGAAGATGTGATGAATAATGGTCCTGAAGATAATACATTTAATGACGATAAACGTTCAGATCTAACCTCCATTTCAAGAAGAGGCTTTAATCAATATAAGAACAACAATATTCCACCTTATCCAAAAAATCCAAGCATGAGCCAGCCTCAATCAGCAATCCAACAACCAATGAATTATCAACAGTCAGGACAATATCAGCAACCAATGCAATATCATCAACAGTACAGTGTACCTCCTAGACAGTACCTGCCATCTTATCACTCTGTTCCTCAAATGACAACAATGTCTGATACAATACTGTCGAATAATCCAAATTTCATGCCTGCACCTATGTCAAGAAATGGAATGAAATCACACCAGCAACGCGATAATAACACACAAGCAAATGTGAATATGTCAAGAATACCAAACTCGACTCCACATTTCCAATCTGCTTATAAAAAACGTATGCAAAATAAAAACAATCTTTATAATACTCTACAGCACTCTGATAATCCCTATAATTTTAGGTGATAATGTAGCAATAGTATACTTTAACATATACTTATATGTGTGCATATATATATATATATATATATTCAAGCCATGACCTTATCTAAATTTGCTGGTTCTTCTATCGATATTTCTTCAACGGGCTTTGGTGGAGGTACTGTTTTGTACACTGTCTTATTATGTGGTTTCAACATCACTAAGAAAAATAAGACAAGGACACATAACGATAGAAACAAAATAATTTTACATTTTTGAGTTCTCTTTTGATAATGTGTCGCTTTATCCAATTCTCTGTTTGCACTTTTCAATTCAATAACTGTATTTTCTAAATTATAATCAATTCTATCTACTATAGTGCCTTGATCAATAATTAAATGTTGCATTTCTTTGAAGATAGTGCTGACTTCAAAGACACTAGTCGCTAACTTTGTGATTTCTTCATCACGTTCTTGTAAATATCGCTCATTTGATCTTTTATTCATTTGGGTTTGTAACGTATGCCTCGAATAACTTTCAATATCACGATCTAGTCTTTCTTTACCTCCCACGTTCTCTTCCTCTAGCAACAGTAGCTGAGAAGATTCTTTATTATTCTTTGGCAGTATAGGTTTCAAATCATCTTTATTGAGATATTTCAAATAGTTGTTTTGTAAAATTCTGAATTTATTTGATTCCCATTGTATCTTATCAGCATATTGCTTTGTTAGATTGTCTAGTATGATCAATTCACTCTTATTTAGTTGTTTACCTTGTAAAAATTGTTCCTGGAAGATGGTCTTTAATTTTTTAATTACGTTATAACATCTTTGAAAAAGCTCCAGAATTTTAATACTCAATTCTTCAATCATTTTCTCATCTTTAGTGTTGTCCTCGAACCCTGGCAACGAATTCTTTCGATACAATTTCATCAGCTGTTCCATTCGCCTGTTAGTTTGGTCCAAGTATTCATCAATATCGCGAGCAATGTCAACAAACAATGGTGGCAGCGTGTTGTTCTCTTGATTGTGAGTTATCATTGGGTATGATTCCAGCTCAATATCGTTGCCATCGCCAACGAATTCATCGTTAATATTATTATTCTTAGTCCCTAAAGAATCTGCAAAATGGCTGAACGTACGACGATACGATAAAAACAGATTAGTTCTATCTCTGAACATATCGTGGTAACTAATGAGTGCAGCTGCAACCTTATAGTTGGTGACTTTTCTTACTATTCCTTAATATTTTACACTTTAACTTTTACCATTCGGAGGGCTTTTTCAATGCAAAAATACGTTGAAAATGTAGCGTATTTTCAATAAAATTAGTACAAACTCATCAGTATCATCAGACTTGGAATAATCTAGTAGCAGCTCATTGACAACTTGTTTTCACTATATCAGAGCTCTTTCACAGCGCCAAATACGATTGTGGATCAGCCAACATATCTTACAGATCGATAGTAACATCGGTCTCTTGTATCATTTGACTCTTCATTGGGAGCTGTATCCTGAAGTTATTGTCTGCCTCGTCCAACCCTAGTCTCAATTAATCATCCAATCCAGCTGATTACGAACAAGCCTTCAAAGTTCCATCAGTTTTTGTTATGTATAAAACGCGTCTTTCATATATATTCTACAACACGTAAAATTTCAAAACGATCAAGAGAACGAGTAATCCATTAGCTATCAGCATTCACTGAACCATCTTGGTGGAAGCGTACTTCTAGAAGTAGGACATAATTTAGGATGACGAATGTTATTAACCTCGACGCAGAAGAAAGCAGTGATAGCATAGAGCACACTGACCAAAGTCCCCTGGAGCCTCCTCACTCTGCTGAAAAGAAGAAGGCAACAAGACGTCAGATGACTTTTGATGATTTCAAAGGAATAAAAGTGGTTCATGGAGAAGCATCTCTGGAGGAACATAAGACTGTCCCACGGGTAAAGAAAAATCACAATGATGAAGAGTCCACCGTTTCGAATGGGAATCCAAGGAAGAGAAAAGCTGCCCCAAGGGAATTTGATAATGGCGAAATTGAGGAGACAAGCTCCAAGTCTGCAAGAGTATCCCCTTCGCCAAATACCGCTAGTAAATTAAGCACATACGAAAGAGCCCTTCAAAATACAAATTCGGCACCTGTAGTCCCTCTACCTTTGGAAGAGTTCAGAGATAAACAGACATCTCTATTAGAGGCTTGGAAATCTAAAAACGAGTTTTTGAAACCAGTCTCATATGCGGGCGATGTAATCAAGATAATGTCGTTTTTACACAAGTTTCAAAATATGTTCCATTCTGGTCTACAAAGCTTATCCTTTATCGATTTTGAAATTGGCCTAGAACTAATAGCAAATGATACCGAACTTACCACAAAAGAGCTTTTAGACCACCAAGACAAACTGAATCTCATCTTCTATTCAATCCTGAAATTGGTGTTTGATTCGAAAAACTACGTCGTGCCTAGTATAAAGGATTTGAAACAAAGCAGGAAACCATTTGCCAAGTATCTTAAAATCTTTAGGAGATCCACCCAAGAGTTGGGTAGCCCTAAAGAATGGAGAATACCCATTTTTGAAGAAATGGATGTTACGGACTCGCAACATTTTCCCTCCAATGAAGACGTCGAGGATATTATACAACTAGATACTTCCTCAACAAGAGATATGAGTCCTATCTACGATCCGTGTCAAAACATCGAACTTCCAAGGGATGAACATCCGTTATTCAATAAGCGTATCATATCAGCCGCTGAAAAAGATGGTCTTTTCGCCATGGAAGAACCAACTGATAGACTCATAGCATTGCGTCATCTTATAGACATTGCATTAATTAACTCAGGTTTTGTTCATGATGAAATTTACAGAATATCACATACTAAAGGTGATCCAAGCAATGATACTACTATCGTGCCAAGATTTTATAGAGCAGGAATGCAAACTGTCTACAGTGATTTCGAAAGTTTGTGTAAACTGATTCAAAATTATTTGGATGAGAATAAGCGTAGATTAAAATCAAGGGCAACTTCAAAAAATAAGACGAAGTTTGATATCTTGGCCAAAATCAAAGGAATACTAAGAAAAGTCTCTGAAGATGAAAAAGAATCAAAGATAATCGGCCTATACGATAAATGGATACAATTGTTTGAGGGACTACTCTATGACAATCCATTGAGTGATCCATATACTGATGATCTATACAGATTAAGATTGGACGATTTTTTTGTCGGAAGGATAAGCAAAATTGGGGATTTTTACTTTCCAAGATTGTACACACAGAACAATGATTTCAGTACTTTCATTGACCTTCGAAAACTGACGTATCTATTTGACAGGTTCTTGAACAAGGAAGTCAATCTTTCCGAATTTTTTGAGAACTCTTTCCCATTCATGAGTTCAAAATTCAAACTGTTTTATCATGATAAAATTTCTTTGCTGTCTGACACTTTAAAGAACGAGCATGAAGAAGATTCCTTGTATTGGTTTGAAATTGCGAATGATTCAACTTCTATGGCAAAGTTTCTAGATTATCTGAATATAATTATTGGTGATCACGAAGTTTCAACTTCCAATGAAGAATTGAATGGATTGTTAAAAATTGGCGAAAATGCTGAGGTTAAAAATGATTTAATCAACTTGAGGTGCTTTTTAAGCAAATTAAATACAATGATAATCGGCATCGAACAACTAAAAAAGGAATATGAAGATTTCTTGAATGGTGATAGAAGATTAAGAAGATCTCACAACCAGAAAATCAACTATAATGTCCAGTATAATGAGGATGGAAATGAAGAAGAAGAAGAAGAAGAAGAAGAAGAAAATGAGGAAGAAGAAGAATATCAAGGTGGAAACTTATATGAGCCTCTTGAGGAGGTCCAATACGATGATGAAGATGAAGATTATCAAGATGAAGGAGATGATGAAGAGTGATTTTCCTAAAACTAATTTAACCTGCGGTATTTTTTTTCCAACCTAGCATTAAAGTAACCAGAAACTCAATGAATTTTCCATTGAGTGCATACTATTCATCCGACATTTAAAGGATAAATATATATAATGGACAGTTCCCCGATGGAAAAATTGAACAATGCATATATATGATTTCATATCATAAAGTTTAGAATATATAGACTTATACATCATAAATGGCATACTCAAATAAACTATTTTCACTTTTCCTTGATGACTTGATTGAAAAGAAAATCAAGATATCTCGGACTGAAGGTTCCTCAGTTTACTTTTACTGTGATGATTCGCCATTATTATAACCTTGGACTTTGTGTTTATTTTTCGTTGCAGCATTGACAATCTGAGCAAATGCATCTTGAGTTAATGCTGACTTTAATTTCAGCTGCTCTTGTGTAAGTTCCACCATTTTCTTGTGCGAAGACATGGTAAGCTCATGTAAACCATGCGCTACTGCACCTACCGCATCGAGAGGATTGAGATAATTGACTGGATTTTCTTCGAGATCTGATTCACTTTCCTCATCAGCGTACAAGTTTTTAAGTCTCTGTATTCTGTTGTTCAATTTAACAATTTCCACTGCATCACGGAACCTCTTACGTAAGTCAAATCCCTTCTTAACATCCGGTAAGATGTTGGTAGTAACTCTTTCGTGTAATGCCTTACTTGTAATCCATGGATCTTCTAATAGTTCAGTTGCAGTAGGCCTTTCATCAGGATTCAATGTTAATGACCTCAAAATAAAATTTTTAGCCTCATCAGAAATATTATCCCAATATGGTTTATGGAATTTTACTGGAAATTTACTCCTAGTACATTCTTCAAGAAAGCCTTCCACGGTTTCTGCAATAAATGCAGAATAACCACAAAGTAACGTGTAAGTAATGACACCTAGGGACCAAATGTCACAGGGCTTACCATGTCCACCTTCAGTTAATACTTCAGGTGCAACGTAACCTAGAGAGCCTGCCGCTTTAAAGATCAAATCATTTTTATTTTTCAATTTTTTTGCAATACCAAAATCAGCAATTACAATTGGTGAACTATCACTATTATCAACATAAAGAACGTTCTCGGGTTTCAAATCCCTGTGGACAACGTCTTGAGAGTGCATATATTCAATTGCTCCTAAAATTTGAACAACAATTTTCACTGCATCCAACTCAGTGAATTTACCTTTTGACAAAATCCTGTCAAATAATTCACCACCAATAGCTAATTGAGTTACGATGTAGAATTTATCTCTTGATTCAAACCAATCTTTGAATTCAACGATATTGGGATGTGATAAATGTTGCAAAATAGAGAGCTCATCATACAACATCTGCAATTGGATGTCATTGCCTTTCAAAGCTTTCTTAAGAATGATCTTAACAGCTACATCCTCATCAGTAGAAACTTTTCTGGCTTGCCTTACAACACCAAATGTCCCGGCACCTAAAGTCTTCCCAAAAGTATAATTACCTCTATTAACGTAGGAATCTGGTTGCCCCGAAAGTTTGTTCACAAACTTGGAGACAAAGTGGCCTCTAACACGCTCTGGCTCTAACACGCCTTTATCATTTTGAGACATTTTAGAATATTTGATAGAATTATTTAAGGGTGATATGGTTTTTTTCTGTTAAACGCAAGCTCTTTTAATCAAAATTAGTAGATACCTCCTTTAGTTGACTCAATGACAGTAGTAAAGTATCTTGAATTTTGGATAAACTCAATTGATCAAGCTTTATCGATCTGAATCATATATAAATGAGATTGTCGTTAACGCCTCTTTTATAAAATAGGGCTTAACAGTTTCCTTTGCAAAGCTGCATTTCAAAAATAAAATCCGGGTAATGATACATCTATCACATAGTAAATCCCATTGAAATTGCTCATATGAAGTCAAGCTCAAGTCAGTACTGGGTCAAAAAGACACCAACGACAGTTCCAGCTCTGATAGTATCATGATTACAGTGTGTATTTATTTCTCTTATTTATTTGGCATGTGGTTTATGTAGTATATGTAATTAAAATGCGCTGCGTATAGCATCGATGAGGGAGAAGTCTGACATTGTATTCGAGAATAACATCAGTACCAGACTAATTGTTATCATCAGCATATGGCCCCTCTTCAGCATCATCTTTAGCCAAATTGAAATAGTCGTCTGCGCCATTGGCTTCTTGCAGAGTGCCGATATCCCCCGGCGTCATGTATACCGCACTACTGACGCTGACAGCTCTTAAATCCCTCGGAGAGCCAGGAACACTCAAAGGTCTTGCAATTTTCAATTTCTTGCCTCCTGCTAAGGTATCCATATCTTTGTCATTCAATTCTTCACCGACCAATTGCTTAAACAAACCGGGATATCCTCTTCTTAATGCCAATTGTCTAGCTTTGACATATTCTAAACCCATCCGCTTCCAATCCAATAAATCTGATAGTCTTTCTGTTCTATTTCTTTGGTTTATTCTTTGTCTTCTCGTCTTCTTAACGAACTCTTCCATATAATCCACTAGTTGTTCAACAGATTCATTTGGATTCTTGAATCTTCTATCAACAATATAAATCCCATAATCTTTAGCTTGATTCGTTTCAATTAAATCCTCCATGTATGCACCAAACCCAGATAAATTGGTCGTGATTGAAGGAACACCCATTACCGTACATTCTGCTGGAGTATAACCCCATGGTTCGTAATATGATGGGAAAACACCTAAATGACATCCACGAACAAATTCATCATAATCGAGACCTAAAATTGGATTATTAGCATTCAAGAATTCTGGATGAAATATAACTTTAACTGGGTCATACGAATGATTGAATAATTGTACGTGTCTAATTTGGTTCAAAATTAAATCATGAGCGTCATCACACATGTTGTGTGTTACCACTGGAGGTAGTTGTCCCGATGGTCTTCTTAAACCCAAAACTCTTTTCTTTAGTAAAACTTTATCTGATGGTTTTAATAATTCATCCAAGTTAGTTGGCATTTCTGTGTTAGCTCCATTATGTGGGAATCTCATTGCATGATCGAAGATTCTTCTACCAATCGATTTTGTGACTTCATTTACAGTTGTCTCTAAAGCTTTAACGACTGCCTGACCTCTCAATGCCTCTACTGTAAAAGAGTTAGTCTTTGCAGGCATAATGATAAATGCAACAACAGTTTTTTTGGAACCGCTTACCTTTAATCTATAGTTTAATCGAGCCAATGCTTCTAAAAACATATCAACACCTTTATTCTTGTATTCATATCTCCCAGCAATGAAAAAATATAGGGTATTATCTAGATCAAAATCAAAACTACCATGGAAATGGCCTCTTATGAAATCATTAATTTTTTCTTTCTTTATAGCATGCAAATTTTGAAATTCATGAACTGCTTGAAATTTAACGACGTTTAGCCCATTTGGTAAAATACCATCTGGTTTCCTCTTTAATAAATGTTCGGCTTCCAGAGCAGTAATTTGTGATACCGTCGTAAAGACATCTGCACAATGAACAGCGGCTCTTTCTATACAATATCTATGGTAGATACCTCTCTTACCAGCTTCTTGATCGACATCAAAATGTTCCAAATTATTGTAAAAATCGGTATCACCAGATGCACAAAGATATCTACCCAACAAGGTAGCATGTGTAGTAAAAATTGTAACCACGTCAATTCTTCTCTTTCTACAAAGAGGTAATGCAACACCTGCTAACCATTCATGGAAATGAGCAATGATAGCATGTTGATGATCCATTGAAGTTAACTCACCTAAAAACCATGCAATGGTATAGCCTAAAAGAATGGCATCATTTGTTTCAAAATCATTTTCCGGAGAGGGTATGCCCACAAGTGACCAAAGGTCACCTTTCCATTCATTTAAATACCCTCTTACAGAGTCTAAATCAAATAATATGACACGAGGTGAGCCTTCAATAAGCCAATTACCGTAAATAAAATTAACACCTCTTGATCTCATCGCATTTAAAGAATTTTTGATGGGTTCCAATTCACCGGTTAGATCAGTATTATAATCCACTGATTCAACCTCATTTTGATAAGTAGCCTTATTTAAGGGACCCAAGAGTGTATAATTCTGTTTATACTCTGCAGCTGTTATGGGAGCTTTTGATTTCAATACGGAGTAGATACCGCCCACTCTATTAGCCACCTCAGTAGCAGTTTCAAATAGTAAATTGTTTTGTAAATCTCTTGCCATTGAGTGTCAGTGGTTGGAGTACTTTAACGAAAAGTGACTATAATTTCAAAAGGAAGGAGGCCAAAACAGGAGAACCCAGTGAAAAAATACCAATATCTATATATTTATATATTAAGGATGAGAAGAATGTGTACCTAGTGATCTACTAATGGATATGACAGGCTGGCTCGAAGGAGAAAAAGAAGACAACTTATGCATTAGGAAAAGTTGTAAGCAAAAGGGAGAGAAGTGGGACAAAAAGAGAAAAAGCCCATTGATAATGAAAACTGATGATGGGGTGTTACTCATTTCGAGAATCCAGCATCTATTGAGATTCTGTCTGAATTCTAAACCTTCCGACTGACGTTTTTTCATCTTTGTGGATGCAGGCCAGTCTGCCAAAACTGTTAGGCAGGGTCTCGTTTCTATTTGTTGGGATGGGCGGGGGAAGTCCGGCGGGCAATCTAGGGGGAGGGGGGAAGGGCATGAAAGCGGTTTAGCCGAGCCGCCCACCAAGCTAAGCAAGATTTGACGATCTTTTTTTCTGTCTGAAGAAAGAATCCGTACGCTTGCTTCTTGGAAATTGCTAGGCTCGAGGTGCTAACAGAAGGAAATCCCCCTGCCCCTTGTGGGGGAAAAATATGCGGGAAGGCAGGCGACAGTGAAAATTTACCGGACTGGGATATTCAATTTCAGTTTTTGGTGGTGGGATTCCCGTTCTGTTGAAAGTGGGTCATCCCAATATCGACCAAATTGGGAAACTCGAGGCCACAAAGAATGAGGAAAGTATACGTTGTCGCGGTTCTCTTGGAATTTTGTGGTCACGTGAGTATCTGAACGTCTCATACTGTACTCATAATGGTAAATGAGTCGTTGACTCGTTAAGACTAAGGTCATAAGGATATTTTCATTATCGCATTTATACTTTTTAAACTATATGAATGTCAATATATATATCACAATATGGTAGAAAATAAAGCCGATTAATCCCAAATTGTAAAATCTTGAAAATCAGTTAATCCGTCTTCCAATTTAGGAACGAATATATTTAGTTCTACACCGTCATTACCGTTTTTGTTCATTCCGTTACTATTGATAGTAGTTGCCCGGCTTACGTCATTATTTATATTTGGACTATCATTGTTATTGTAACCATTGTTATTATTATTACTGTTATTTAAGAACCCATCAAATTCGTTCATATCGATTGACGGATTGAATTCGGTTATGGCTTCCATTATCCTATTTGGATCAAATAAATCGTTAAAGTTTGGATTCGTTAAATCGTCATTCATCATATTCACCATTGGCTCGTTCACATTACTGAAAATCGTAGATTGTAAAGGTGGTAATGGCGTCGTTGTATTGGACCTTTCAACCTCATTATCTACTTTCCTCTTCTTTAATTCTTGATTTGTTTCTTGTTCTTCTAATTTCCTTATATTGCTATTAGTGTAAGTAATAGGTTTATACGAATTCCTAATAGGAGGTAATTGAGTAGATTGTGGTGTAGAAGGTTTCATTTTTGGCAACATGAAACCTAAGGCATCTTGATACACTGGGCACTTATTCAATTGATCCTTATCTGCTGACACAAATGAAGGGGCATTTTTGAAAAATCCTGATATCTTTTGAGGCCTCCAACTGAAGTCACCTACCGTCTTCTTTGAACTTTTATTCAGTAAAGTGATGAAAAAACCAACAGACCTTGAAGTATTGTGTGCATATGGATATTTTACAGCGATTTGTTTTGTCAGTTTTAAGAAAATCTTCATTCTAGCAATCAATGTCTCACTCAACTGACCTTCGTTAACATTATCAAGATTAATATCATTCAATAAGTTTTCATTCAATTCATCATTATCTATGGTTGTTATAGTGACAGAATTATTCGTGACTTCACTATTAATGGAATCATTATCAGATTCGTCGTTACCAGAAAATAAGCTCTCTTTTACGCCCATAATTGGACCCAGCTTACAACGTAAAGTTAAGCAAACCAGAAATTGTAAAGAGCGATGACCAACATCTAGTACTTGTGGTGCCAATAAGATGTTAACATAGTCAAATATAGTGGATGTGGCAGTCAAATCCTTTCTAATATTATTGAAGAAAATTAAACAATTTCTGAAACCATCGATGGCAAAATTTAGACTTTGTTGAGCATACTCTTTTGTAATAGGTATTGTTCCACTATCTTGACTAGCCATAGGCTCGTAATGTGTAAATAGAATGTAATTCAATGTAAACAATAACATTCTTAAAGAAAGATGTTTTGTAAATAGAATAGCCTTCGTAGTTGATTCGTGAGGTAGTTCAAATTTCTTTTCTTCAGCATTAATTACCGCATTACCATTTGATAGGATTTCTTGGAAATTCGGCAACGTATAGCTTTCATCCGTATATTCTTGATAATTAATAGATCCTTCGGAAGCTGACAAAAGACCTTTGTTAATTAGATCATTGATGACTTCACTAATATTTTTACGAGTAAAAGTCAAATCAGTCAATGACTTGATTAATGAATCCAACTCAAATTTTCTGACATTTTTCGCAACAAGAATATTCAAAATATGGTTCAAAACAGCAACAATAACCAAGTCAATTTGCCAGAATAGTGAATAATTTTTAATTATGATTAATTCTTTAATATCACGAACATAATCAATCTTGGAAGCAGAAGGTAGTTTTGTGTCACTGAAATCTTTCAGATTTCTTAATAGTCTTGGCGATCCCATTGCCAAGGATTGGTTGACATCCAAATGAACAATATAAAACCATACTTTTCTCCAAGTGTGTTTGAATCTCTCTGTACTAATTTGATTTTCTCTTTGCATTTCTTCTTCATTTTGTTGTTTTAACGAAGTTGACGATGATACAACGTTTAATTGTGGGAAATTGTCAGGATCTCTATGTAAACCACAACTGAAGGCCATTTGAATAATCGATGAGAGTAATATTTGGTTAGAGTCATTATCTTGTGCTCTAGTATTTGGTTCGGTTGAAGAGTTTGGTGCATTTAACATGTAAATTTTATAAAAGATGGCGAATTGGATAGTTGTTAGATTAATGTTATTGTTTGAAACCGATGAAATCTTGTCAAATTTTATCAGATAGTCCTTTGTTAAATTTAATGCTTCTACGGAAGTTTCGAATTTAATTAAGATATTATCATCTTTCATATTTGAATTCGAAGCTGATGTTGCTGCATTGCTTGATATTAACAAAGAATTGATAAAATCCGGAGAAGAATTATTCAAATTGATGTTACATCTGTTGGGAGGTAAAGATAACCATGTTAATCTAAGAATAATGATCATGATACCCAACAGACAGTTATCGGAGGCCTTTCTTAAATTTAAATTGACTTTACTTGAATCCCTTATGTCCTGAAGTATAATTTTATTTAAATGGCTTTTAAAATTGTGTTCATCGATAATTGGGACGATTGGATAAATGTGTTTGAAGAACTTATCTACAAAAGTGAAAATAATATTTTTCGGTGGTAACATTGATGCAATTTCTTTAACAATTTGGTCAGTAGTTAGTGATGAAGAAAATGAAGTGTCAGTTGAAATATTTTCCTTTAATGAGATCTGTTCTTCCTTTTTAATTACTGGATATTCCGAGTTCATCTTATGAGCTACTGGACATTTTGCTATATTACCGTCGCTACCGACAGGTAAAGGATGTGGTGCAATCAATGTTTCTTCAGGTCTCATTTTGTGTGCCACGGGGCATTTTCTTATGTCACCATCACTCCCCACTGGTAAAGGATGAGGAGCAATCAGAGTTTCCTCTTGTTTCATATTATGAGCCACTGGACATTTTCTTATATCCCCGTCACTACCAACCGGTAGAGGATGTGGAGCGATTAATGATTCATCTGGTCTCATTCTGTGTGCAACAGGACACTTTCTAATGTCACCATCGCTACCGACAGGTAAAGGATGTGGAGCCAGTAGGCCAGCTTCTGTGAAATTCATATTATTGTTATTATTCGGAGTATACTGTTGTGTACCTTTATTGTGATGGTTTTTTGAGTTGATAACAAGTTTATTTCTATTCAAAACAGTTTTTTTGGAATACCATTCGTTTACTTTTTCTCTTATACTGAAGATTTGACTCCAAAGAAGCTTTAAATATGGGTCACCTTTCATAATAGCGAGCCAATGAGTGGCACCCAAATGAATGGTTCCATTGTTTTTGATATGTAACATATCGAATTGCTTTGTCAAATCCAATTCATCGGCATCATATTTATCTTTGTAATTATTATTGGCAGAAGAAGATAAATTTTCCACGGTAGAATGGTTACTGAGGGGACTCATTGTATTTGAAATATTTTCCGGAGTATTTAAGTTTGACGATACTTTTAAAAGACTCTTTTCTAAATGTTTGATTCTTTCTTTCAAATTCTTAATTTCATTCTCTTTAGAAAGTTCCTTTTCAGCTTCTTCTGCCCAACTTTGTTCCATATAATGACACAAATGAGCCACCCCTGTCTTGGTACATTGGTTACAATGAGGTCTAATCTTATCACACTTGACTTTCCTCTTCCGACATATAGTACAACTCAGTGGGATTCTATTACGTTTACGTTTCTGTTTGGTGATAGGTTTACGGTTGTTACCATTATTATTATTAATGATATTCTGCATAGAAGAAGACGTCTGAATGTCCATGTTCCCATCAAGAGATGCCGTAGCGATTAGTTTTAGCCTTTCTAAATGTTTATACTGCACTACAGCCCAACGAAGAAAAACGTTAAATAACGTATCAAGAAATGTAATCCTTAAACTAAAATACTAAATAGCCAGCAATGAAAATAAGATAAGCATCAACATTTGCTTCGTAAAAGTTTCCACTGACCTCTCGTTCAGGAAAAGAAAAAAAAAAAAAATTTTTTTACTACGGCAAGAAATTCTCGACGGCCACTGCGATGCACATCATCCAGCATCACCGTTAAGAACATCGCGCCAAGAGCAGCAGCTAGCCATATACTGTTGTGGACGGGTAAATCTGGGGTTATGTAAGTGATGATGGCTCCGTCCGCAGCTGCATGCAGCAGTGATGATGGTTGTGGTCTTGTAAGTACTAATCTCTGCTAACCTTAGGTTACTTTATTCTCACCATTTACTTTTTCAGGAGAACTGTCGCAGTAATTGGTCAGATTATGTAATACAGAGCTGTTGATTTTCATTACTATTACTATTTCTTGATCATGTGACTCTTCCTCGAGATCACAGTCACTTCAGACGTATTCGAGCATAACGGTTTATTAGACCTTCTTAGGACGGTCTTGGTAGTGGTTGACAGTTGGGATGAGGTGGTAGCATGGGTTCAAATGAAGGTATAACTAGCCTGGAGACGGCTCTTGACGTGATACGGTCGCTGGAGTCGCGTCTGGAGGAACTCAATGATATCAGTAGGAAGTACGAAATGGAAATGGAATCTATGGTCGATAATTTGACCCAAGAGTTACAAGAGACCATTGCTTCTAATAGCACTCTGTCTCAAAAAGTCGTTGATATGGAAATTAGAGTAGACGATCTCGAAAATGACAAAAATTTCCTGTCAAACAAGAATGAAATTCTAAAATTAGAAAATGACAAATTATTAGAATCAAATATACTATTGAATCATGAAATTCATGACTTGAAACAGAAATTCGATCATTTGCAATCCACAGAAAATCAGCATCTCATACCTAAGAGGAAATGCAAGCCGATTAAAGTCTCCACTAACGCAAACACCCTTTCTCTACAGTCCATGAGTCAAAACAGCACCGTTGCTGATTTAAAATTATCTAAATCCACTGTAATTTCAACAACTATGCCAAAAGGATAGAGATAAAAATTATATTAAATATCATCCTAGCTATATAACGATTTCCTTATTTACATGTATCATTAGCCATCTTATTTGATTTTCGATTTGGTCAAATGTATCTAAACAACCCAAAAACAAATGATCTCCACCACAGTATGAAATCGTACAGGTACAATTGGTCTTTACGTCTTTGGAAATTTATCCAATTGACACATTTATGCCACACCCATGTAAGTCCTGTGCATTGACTATCATTTATTTCACATTTTTCGTCGTAAACTGTTTTAGCACAGTACTGAGTCATTATCAGAAAAGTTCTCTCTGGTCCCAATGGATTATCCAACGTTTCGTCAAGAAATCTCGTTAGATCATTGGTCTTCAAAATTAATAGAACAATTCGAGGAATTCTACTCAATATGTTCATTATGTCACTCAGAAATGTTCCTTCCAATAATCCCATAGTCATCGTCCTCACTTCGTCTTGTCCTCTTCGCTTGGAAATATCATAATGCAATGCAATATCAATACTACGCCCTGTCACTGCCGCTGCAAACAATGGAAATTGTTTATCTGTTATCTTGGCAAATTTCTTAGCATATTTCCTCATACTAACTTCATCTTGATCCAATAATGCCAGCCAAAATTTCGCATAGTCTCTTCTCATTTGCGTTTCAGGATACCTATATAATCCATGATCATACAATATAATTTCAAAATTATAAGGCCTCTCTTTTGTCTTTTCACATCTACGAATGGCTAAATTACCACCATGCGGATCACAATGCAATCCTACACCAGGTGTAAAGATCATGTTATTGAAAATATGAGATAAACATGACGATACTTCTGATCTGGATATACCATGAGAATCCATATAATTCAAATCATCTAATCTTTTACCACCAATGTACTCCATAATAAGAATTCTACTGTCAGATCTAATCACGCGAGGTATTCTCAATGCTGTCAATTTCGTAAAATCTTTAAAATATTCAGACGTTCTTTTTGCATTCTTGGCTTCCTGTCTAAAATCCAATTCGTTATAAATGGAAGATTGCAGTTCATCACTCAACCACTTCAATGGATATTCAGGGAATACAACATTTAACAGACTGAAAACTGTCTTGGTCAACCATACATCTAAAGGTACAAACTCTTTCAATTCTGGATGCTGACATTTAATTGCAACTTTCTCACCACTGTTACGCATTTCTCCCGTATAAACCTGTGCCAATGATGCAACACCTATAGGCACTTTGTTAAATTGAGAGAAAAGTTGATTTATTCCAACACCTAAATCATCAATGAACATTTGGTTTATATCCTCAAATTTAGATTCGGGGCATTTATCCTGCAATGGAGTCATCGTTTCGGTCCATTGTTTGGGTAGCATATAAGACATGGCACCAATATGTTGGCCCAATTTAATAAAGACGCCACCATTTCTTTCTAATGCATGTAACGTAATTAAAGCACACCGTTTATGAGTCTTATTTAACTCAATAGTTCGCAAATCTTGATCCTTGAATTTTTTGTTTAAAACCTTCTTATAATGATATATACATCTCAGCGTAGCCTGCCCAACGACACTAACCCTCTTTGTAGTCAGAGAAGCATGCCGTATCGAGTCGTGGAATTTCTCATTTGTATTATACAAAATTATGGTAAAAGTTACCGTAGATCCTGCAATCAAAAGTTTCCTTGTATTAGTTCTAAAAACTGACGATCGTGTAGGATGGTGTTTTGCATAGGTACGAAAAAGTATTCTAGGAAATAAGTTCACTACCATTCCTTTAACATGTTTCTCATGAGCATTCATTTTCCAGGACTTGTTTTCTTCAACCTAGAAAAAGTTTTATGTTATATATATAGACCTTTCGGAGTTTGAGTACTCAAATTTAGGTCAAAACGCATAGTATTAAGAATATGTTTTATATTTGTATTAGACTAGAAAGAATATATATAGATAAAAAAATGGAGCAAATTCAATGAACTACCGTACTACCACTAGTCTTCAAGCCTGTGATTACGATCTCACCTAATAGACTATCTATTACGATGTCTAATGTGCTATCAAATGTAACTTTGGTTTCGCCATAAAAGAGAATTTCATTGAAAGTTCTACTTAACTCCAACTTGTCTATGACTTTTAAATTACTATCGTTAATATCAAATATTAACTCCATCATGGTATTATTTGTTTCTGCATCCAGAAACATTCTAGATGTGGAATTGGTCCAAACTTTCATTGGAATCTCTAAAAATTTGTTATCACGATGAAAAAGTTCTAATTCACCTTTTATATTATTCACATAGAATCGTTCTTCAGTGGTTTTGTAAAAAGATAAATCAAGAATTCCTTGGATGGTTCCGAGCAACTGTAATCTTTGGTAGCCATTTAGCCATTTCAATCTCAAATCATTTATATTAAATTCCCGCAATAAAGTAGATATATTGAACGAGACATTTGGTGCAATAGTAAAATATGACAATTCGTCTAATGCAGAATTGAGTAAATCACTTGGAATTAATGACTGATGGTATTTAGTGCTTTCAATAGCTTCACCTTTCATTTGAAAAGTCAATCTTTCAGTTTCATTAAATAAAGAATTTAATAATTTGGTTAATGGTGTCACTGTATTCTCTTCATCAGACCAACATACATGAGATAATAATTCATCCGGTAATGGACCAACCAAGTTGCCGGCTACTTTTGGTTGAATCATTTTAGAAAACTGAAAATTTTCACTGGAACAATTTAATGAAGGAATCTCTATGGTGTAATCATTCAAACAATTGGCAAGTTTTGGTTTCCAACTAAGTGAAGGTATCAGCGTGTTTTTTGGTAATTCAATCCAGTCCCATATAGGTAAAAAACTGAAATCAATTTGCTCACTTGTGACATCAATGCCAAACCCCTTATCTAGATCTTGCATTTGTACTTCTTTCACCGTGAATTGATTTTCAATTTCAGTAAAAGTTTCACCTAAAAAATTGCTAAGTTGTTCAAATCGAAAAAATTCATTTAAATCAATTTTTAAGTTGCGGAAGCTTCCAATTTGTAAATTACCAATCTTCAAATCTTTTAAGATTGATATATCCGAAACAGACCACAGATTAACTTGATCGTATTTTTTTCCCCAAAGTTTTCTCACAATACGTACCACATTCTTCATGTTGGGTTCTACAAGGGCGACTACCTCCAGCCGGTTCTGTGTGCCGTTGCTTAGGTCAATACAGAAAGGTTTATTGATGACCAAACTCCCCAGACGATAAATATCGTCTTGTACCGGATCCGTGTTGTACAAGGTGACATTATTAGCTTTGAAACAGAGAGAACGAGCGACTTCTTCGCCCATAAAATGGTACCACTTACTTCTCTCTTTTGACAGTAAGTCGTAATTCAGTGTCAAATCTACCGATGTGGTCAATTGCAGAAATTTGCCGCCATCATAATTCAACCCGCTATCCTTGCCGCTTTTCCACCCATCAACATGCACGTTGTTGACAGTCACATCTGACATGGTCATTATATCGTTTTGCAGCTCCTCCATAGACGGAGCGCTGTTATGTAGCTTGATTACAGATATAAGAAGCATCAGCAGAGTAATCACCGCACTAACAATCTTATAATAAGGTCTCCCATTCTGCTCAGTAGGAATCTCCCTCGTATCCACCCTCTCATCATGTGGCAGTAATGGCTGCGTCTCAAGATCTTCTTCACCAGACATCCTGCTCGTTTCTTTGCCCAATTTGTCCTTTTCAACTCTTCAAGGATTGCCAATAAAAATCCTCAAGATTGGTTTTTCTTGATGGCTCATAGAAGAAAGCAGTGATATTTTTCACGTGATGTGAAATTCAGATAGCACAGACAAAGCAACCTGTCTTACTGAAGCTTCCGTCGTCTGGTATTGGCATGATTATATCATTATACAGAGGCATCTGAGACACCCCAATTTATCGAAGGCTTCTCTAGTTAGGCCGTCCATTTGGCAGGTTTCCACAGCCATTTTCCAGGTGGTGAAAAATTTAATATAGGCCCTGGCAGAAAAAAAAATTCAATGGGCTCGATGACGATTTTAAAGCAGTTTCCAGCCCATTTAGCAAGGCAGCTATGTTGTATTTAGTCGGGTTAGGTCTTTCATACAAGTCAGACATCACTGTTCGTGGTCTTGAAGCAGTTAGAAAATGTTCTAGAGTGTATTTGGAACATTACACGAGTATTCTTATGGCCGCTTCTCAGGAAGAGTTGGAAGAATACTATGGTAAAGAAATCATATTGGCTGACAGAGAAATGGTAGAGACAGGGTCTGATAAGATCCTTCACAATGCAGAAAACGAGGATGTTGCATTCTTAGTCGTTGGCGATCCATTTGGTGCTACTACACATACAGATTTGGTATTAAGAGCCAAGCATTCAAATATCCCGGTCGAGATCATCCACAACGCTTCTGTGATGAATGCCGCTGGTTCATGTGGTCTACAATTGTACAATTTTGGTCAAACTGTCTCAATGGTGTTTTTCACCGACAATTGGAGGCCTGATTCTTGGTATGACAAGATTTGGGAAAACAGAAAGATTGGCCTCCACACCTTAGTTCTCTTGGATATCAAAGTCAAGGAACAAAGTATCGAGAACATGGCTCGTGGCAGATTGATCTACGAACCACCACGCTACATGTCAATCTCCCAATGTTGTGAACAATTACTAGAAGTTGAAGAAAATAGAGGCACCAAGGCCTACACTCCAGATACACCTGCCGTGGCCATCAGCAGACTTGGTTCAGGCTCACAATCTTTCAAAGTTGGTACCATCAAGGAACTCTCCGAATATGACGCTGGTGAACCATTACACTCTCTAGTTATTCTAGGTAGACAATGTCACGATTTGGAGTTAGAATATCTCTTGGAATTCACCGACAACAGGGAGAAATTCACCAACGACGTTCGTGCTGATCAAGAGTACTTCAAGCCTGCTCCATGGGTCCCACCAACCGAGCCAGCTGATGAATAGTATATGTAAGTGTATGTATTTGTATATAATTTTCATCGTCCTTTAGTATAAGAGAGGTCCAGGAAAAAAAGAACCCGATGAATTCAAAACTTCACTACTTTCAATAGATACAACGGCTAGAGAAACGAAGAGACCCCTCAGTTCAACCAAGAGTGTCCCCAAACATATATCACGGAATGTCACATTTGAAATACATGTTGCTGGTTTCCAGACAAGGAAAAGTAAGATTAATGAAATGGTATGCACCTTTAAGTTCCAAGGCTAAAAACAAAATAATGAGTGATTTGACCTCGTTGGTGTTGTCTCGTAAACCAAAAATGTGTAATATTATAGATTACAGTGATCATAAAGTAGTCTACAGAAGATATGCAAGTTTGTATTTCATATGCGGTATAAGTAGTGATATTGACAACGAGCTTTTAACCCTAGAAATTATTCATAGATATGTTGAAACAATGGACACCTATTTTGGTAACGTTTGTGAATTAGATATCATTTTCAATTTTTCCAAAGCATATGATATCTTGAATGAGATGATAATGTGTGATGGGTCAATAGCTGAAACGAGTAAAAAAGACATTCTTACCAACGTTAGTATGATGGATTCAATTGAAAATAATGATAATTTAGATAGAGTTCTAAGTTGATATATATAAAGTTTATAAAGAAAAATAACATTACAATTTATACTATTGTTTTTGAAAGAAACAATTCCATAAATGTCTATCTCCAATAAATTCAGTCGCATTCTCATTAATCTCAAACTCTTCTTCTAATTCATCATTTTCATTCGAAAATTTCTCCTTTTGCCTCTTATTATTTTCCAGGATACACTTATATTTGAATATATTTTCTTCAACAGATTCCTTTATCATAAAATTCCAAACATAAGTTTCTTCCATTTGTCCAATTCTATTATTTCTACTCATTGCTTGCAATTCATCATTATGGTTAATTATTGGATCCAAAAGAAATATATGTTTAGCATTAAGCAAATTTAATCCCGCACCCAGTGTTTTTACATTCATTAAGAGACATGTAATGGTATTGTTCCTTTTGAATTTCTCTATAGTTGAACTGATGGACTTAGTATTAGAAAAACATGACAAATGTGAAATGTGGTTAAGTGTCAAAATCTTTGTAATGATTTTCAAAAATTCAAAATTTTGTGAATATATTAAAATCTGTGGTGGATCCCTCTCTTCAGATTGACTCTTCAACTTTAAAAATAATATCAATTTAATTACAAAATCAATCTTAGCACCAAAACTTTCCTTTATTGTTAATTGCGCCACTTCATTTATTTGAGGAAATTTCACAAACTTTTCATTGAAGATTTCCTCATCCTCCTCTTCGTCAGCATCTTCTTTTGTTTGTTTAACTGTGACTTTATCATTGCTAGGCAAAGAAGGAGAGATACCATCAATTTTCGATCCAAGAACCCTTTCCCCAACTGGTTTATTCACTTCCTCCTCCTTATTCTTGAATTTGAAATGATAAAGTTCATTCTTGTTAGTTGTCTTTTTACAGATTGGGCAAACAGATTTATTTTTTAGCCAGCTAAAAATACAATGTTTGCAAAAGAAATGGCCACATTTAATTATTGAACCCATATAAATAGTATTTAAGCAAATTGGACAGTTGAAAGATTTATTCTGTTCAATTAGATCCTGTATCTTGCTTAAATTTTTCAGATATTTAATTCTTGATTCAATTTGACTGATCTTTGTAAGATTTTCTTTGTATTGTTTATCATCTTTTATAGATCTGAGGATGGAATTCTTGACGTTTGGTTCTAGTTGAATAATCGATATCAAAGAATCCGAAATCCTTTGTAAGTGACTATAATATTCAATTTTTGAATTATAAATAAGATTTAACTTTTTAATAGATTCTCTGACATTCTTGTCTTCTTTGTTTATCCTTCCAATTTCTTCCTCATAGGATAATAAATAATCTTCAAAATCAGCGCCATCTCTATTAGCACCACTAGTTAATGATGATCTTACAATTTTAGAATTTTTCAAATCACTAAATATAGATTTCAAAGAGGTACCCTTTCCAATAATTTCCAAATTTTTGAGCAAATCTAAGTGATATTGAGAAAAAGTTGCATCAACTTGAACAGAATTTTTAGTGTTTAGCTTAATATCATCTTCATCTGAATTTATAACCAAGTCTCTATTTTTTAAAAGCTCTTCAAGACAGTGGAAGATTGCAAAAATTTTATCTTGATCGTCGATGGATGTTGAATATTCCATAGCTTTATCTTCCTCATTATCATCATCATATTCCCTACTTATTGGCTTATACAGTAACTCGATCAATTGTTCAATTAAAGAATTAAATTGCATTGCCTGTTTATTGAACGCTAGTAACATTGAACTTAGTGCTTTAAAAATATTTGAGATTAACATGTTCGAAGCAAAATTATCCTTAAAATTAAAACCAATAATTTGCAGTCTTAACGCTTTATCGGTTGTTTTATTGGTATCATTGAAAAATGCTTGAATTTCTAAGATAGTTTCTTCCACTTTTTGAACTCTCTCTAACAAAATCTGTTTCCTTAAACGTTCAGCAATTTCATAATTTTCTTGTTCGAGTAATTGATTTTTCTCTATAGCCAAAAGTTCTTCGCTGGAATAATAGTCTGTATACTTTTTTTCCTCTTTCACTTCCTTCTTATCATCTTCTTTTTCATTCATTAATTTGATCTTGGTATTTTCATCATCAACCATCTCTAATTTTTTGGAACCCATAAAATAATATGAAGTGCCTATGAAAAAAAAGCATTGATTCAACAAATCTAAGTAAGATCTTATTTTCACCTTGTCATTATCAATTTCATCAAAGTCTATAGTAAAAATGTCTTCAATGTTAAATTTGATCTTGAGGTCATTTATTATATTTTCTGTAACACTCTTCAAGGTGGGTATTGCTTTTAAAGGATCATTATTCAACTCCATTTCGACCTGTGCAGTTCTTATCTTAAGCTGATAATTTTCTCTGTACAAAGAATTCAAGGATTCGATCGTCTCGGCGGTCATTATTTTCAAAATGTCATTAATATTGTGGACCATCTCATTTACTTGATTGAAGGCTTCGAGCTTTTTACTTTTACCGTGCGAAAAAGTGTTCGACATAAGGTTTTCGGGTATAATAGCATGACAGCACAGATATCTCAATTGCGTCAACCATTGATTTAACTGGTTTGTCGACAGGTTTGGTTTGTTTTCACCCCTTGGACCGTAGCCTGACGCTAGTATGAAATCATTCCACAGGTTCAAATAGTTATCCCACTCAATGGGGTTGAATTCCAATGGTATCAAATAATTTGTCTGTTTAGGGATATGAATTTGAGACACAACGTCTGATTTAGAATGCCTTATACAAATATCATAACGAATAAAAATTTCCATAACATCATTAATGGAAAATTGTATTCCATTACTGAGAACAGTATTTTCTCTTCCAATGTTTTTATCTACATTTGTCACGATGTCACTATTTTCACAAAATGGAGATATTTTCAAATAAGAAAGAATTGTTTGAAAATCACGAATGTTTTGTATTGGTGTTCCTGACACGCCCCAAGTATGGACTCTATAAAGTAAACTAGTACATTTAGCAGCCTGTGTGTTATCAGACTTCAACATTTGAACTTCATCCAATATAATTCTGAAAAATTCCATCAATGATAAGGGAGAAGAATAATTGTATTTGGGTTGCGTATACTGGTTTCTTCTTGATCTCAAATTTGCATTATATTGTGCATAATGTATCTCTAGATTTATAATATTGTAGGTAGTAATAATCACATCGTAAGTAGAAAGCTTTTTGACGATATCTTCTATATTGTTCGTTTTAAATTTAAGAATTATATCGTTATAACCCAGATAGTGAAAGATTTTTATGGTGCCAGGGTTAGTATGTTCGTTTATTTCATTGATCCACTGTTGTAAAAGTGGATTTGGACATATGATTAATGTAGTTTTGGTTCTATGAATAGTTTTATTATCATGCGTTAGAAAAGTCTGTGATTCAGTCAATTTCCTTTTGTTTAGCATTATGAGAGTCAGTATTTCAATTGTCTTGCCAAGACCCATTTCTTCAGATAGGAGTCCCTTTGCCTTTGGTTGACTATGGTCATAATTTTCGTAGAGTTGCATAGCTTCCTTATAGTCTAATATAAAATTTGTAAATTTGTTCCAAAATAAGTAGTCATTTTTTACAATTTCATAACCAAAACATATCTTACTATTTAAGAAATTGTTTAACTCGTGCGGTGTTGGATTTGTCTTTGGTGGAATGTACTGATTGTTGTAACCTTCTTTATCCAGCATCCATTGTATACTATCCATTTGGAAGGGTAACAGTCGCAATCTTAAATTTTCTATTATATCCTCAAAAGATGGCCTAGGTAATATTTGTTTTGTGTAGTGGACAGTTTGATTAATGAAGTATCTTTGAATGAAAGAAGTTGTAATTTCGGAGTCATTTTGACTGAATGACCTTGAGTAGAGAAGATCCAGCAATGAATTTGTCTCAACATCAAACTTGTTGAATGAATTTGGCTTGTAAAGAAGATATAAATCTAAATTTACGGTAACCTGATTGGAATTACTGTGTAAAAAAGGCCCATGACAGTGTACATCCTTCAAACTCTTATTAACAGATCGGAGTTGTTTTGTGATCTTGTTATAGAAGACAGTCTTCCTCTTTTTCTTGCTTTCTATTTTAAATGTCTCTAACTTTTCTTCTAATTCAGTTCGTAACGATCCCAGGTTTATAAAATGTAAGCATTTTAGTAGTAATTCGTTTTGATCAATTGTGGGGATATGGAAAGAATGATCCGAACCAATACGGAGTTCCCCTGAACCGCTATCATAACGTAACATGACATGTTGTGTACCACTTGCATGACAACGCATTGGGGTGATAAATTTAATAGAAACTAAATGATGGTGTTTGAATTTTGACAAGTTCAAAAAAAGATCAGCTTCCAATGGGACCGTGTCGCCAAACCGCCTATCCAGGACACTCCCAACACCCCCTGGTACCTCATCCAGCTGCACAGTGATCTCAGCCATTGCCTGCCCTCTCTTGTTAAAACCTTTTTCTCTACTTAGCAATTATCTCATCTCATCACTACTCTGAAATTTCACTAACGGCTATTTTTAAAAATTATAAACACCGGAGAGCTCTGTGTTACCCTCCCATCAATTTTTCCTAATAATATAAGATCGAGAGGAAAACTCCAAGCTGTCATTTGTAATGCAAAGGGAACCTCTGATGGATAAATCTTGGACAGTAGAAATTCCGATAGTTGAACCTCCTTGAAAGTACTTACTGGCAGTGAGTGGCGTTGACGATTATTTTGGTGCCATTATTATTAAGTGGAAGACGTATATCCCCCCGAGAATTTTTTTTTTTTCTTACAAAGAAGTGGTTCATTGTTAATTGATCAGACAATCCATTGAAAAGACAGCTTTGCTGTGTATCCTTTATCGGTTGAAGGCGTATATATATATAGGAGTGGCTGATGAATAAAATCAAGGCTTTATTCAGCAAGAAGGATATGGAAACTGTGAGTGTGAAAGAAGTCGACGAAATCAGACAGGAAGAGGTAATCAAAGAGATGGTGCCTCGTTTTAAAGAACAGTTTGAATTGAATGATTACAAGTTATTGTGTAAGGTTGGAGAAGGAGCATTCTCCAAAGTGTACAAAGCCGTTCCTTTGAACACCACGATTGCGAAGAATCATAAGCATGTGGCAGTGAAGATAATAAACAAGGATAATTTGCATGAAAAGGAACAGAAAGAGGATAGTAATGTTGGGAAGACCACCACGAGACAGCAAGTTTTGAAAGAGGTCAGTATACACAAGTTAATCTCGTCCAATTGTGAGAATATAGTGCAATTTATTGAATTCAAAGAAACAAGATCAAATTATTATATTGTTCAAGAATTGTTAGATGGTGGGGAAATTTTTAACGAAATCGTTAAATATACTTATTTCAGTGAAGATTTATGTCGACATGTGATAAGACAATTGGGGTTGGCAATTAGACATCTACATTCTATGGGCGTAGTGCATAGGGATATTAAACCGGAAAATCTATTGTTCAATCCGATAGCGTATCAACCGAATGAAACGCCGAAGTTGCGGAAGAGTGATGATCCAAACACTAAAGTCGATGAAGGTGTTTTCATCCCACATGTGGGTGGAGGTAGTATTGGGATTGTAAAACTTGCAGATTTTGGTCTTTCCAAACAAATATTTCAAACCAACACTATGACACCGTGTGGTACGGTCGGGTATACGGCGCCAGAAGTCGTAAAGGATGAGAATTACTCGATGAAAGTGGACATGTGGGGCGTCGGTTGTGTTCTCTATACCATGCTTTGTGGATTCCCACCATTTTTTGATGATAAAATTGATGTCCTGACCGAAAAGATAAGTAAGGGACAATATACTTTTTTGAAACCATGGTGGGACGAGATTAGTGACGGCGCTAAAAGATGTGTGAGAAAATTGCTAGAAGTTGATCCTCATAGGAGATATGACATTGAGCAATTTTTACAAGATCCTTGGTTGAATTCGTTTGATTGTGAAAAAGTGGCACAACAGGTGCAAAGAAAAAAAAGCAGGGCGCATGCAAGAATGCCGCCACATGTGGATACATCACTCTTATACTCTCCAGCCGCTGTGGCGATGAGAGATGCCTTTGATATCAGTAATGCAGTACAGAGAATAGAGCAAGAAAAGAAAAGGAATCTGTTGACATCGCTAAATGAAGACTCCGAACTTTTAGGTTTCACAGCAACGACAGGTCTTGACGATAGGATGTTCCAGCTGCGACTCAATTCCTCCACAATTGTGAAGAGAAGAAAGCACAAGCAAGAATTGTTAGCGAACAAGTGAGTGAATTTCTTTTTGCAAAAAAAAAAAACTAACCTAAAATACAGAAAAAAATCGAAATAAAACAACATATAACTAAATAATCAAAACTCCGTCATATCCCTCACACATCCCGCCACTACCATAGGCATCCATCTAGCTGCCGTCAACCAATCTAACTCTGTCAACTCTGTCAACTCTTTTCTTTTCCAAAAGCAAAAAAAGCGAAAAATTTTTCCAGCAAAAGAAAAATAAAAAGAAAAATTTTCTCGAGCGACGCAAATAAAAAAGAAATCATGCGCCCAGAAAACAACGGAGCCCGATGAGCATCTCTCGAGGTTGCTGCGTTCTTTTCTGAGGGAAGAACGTTTTTCCACGAAAAGAAAAGAAAGAAAACGAAAATTTTTCACTCATCGAAGATTCAAAATCTATATATATTGTATATTTGAAGAAAGTTTTGTATTTTCTGTTAGTTTCTTTCGTTGTTTCATTCTTGTTCTCCTATTTAATTACAGTCGAACAACATGTCTGATTCTCAAGAATCTATGAAGGTCCTAGAAGAACTTTTCCAAAAGTTATCTGTCGCCACTGCCGAATCTAGAGATGAAGTTGCTGCTGAAGTCTCCAGCTTCTTAAACGGTAACATCATCGAACATGATATCCCAGAACACTTCTTCAAGGAATTGAAGAATGCTGTTAAGGACAAGAAAACCGCTGCCAATGCTTTACAAACCGTTGCTCACATTGCCAGTGAAAACAACTTGTCTCCATCAGTCGAACCATACGTTGTTGAGATGATCCCAGAAGTCTGTGCCAAGACTGCTGACAAGAACGCTGAAACTCAAGCCATTGCTTCCAAGGCTTTAATTGCCATTGTCAAGGCTATCAACCCAGTTGCTATCAAGTCCTTATTACCACATTTAACTACCTCTTTAGCTGAAACTAATAAATGGCAAGAAAAGGTCGCTATCTTAGCTGCTATTTCCGAATTAGTCGATGCTGCTAAGACCCAAGTTGCTTTAAGAATGCCTGAATTAATTCCAGTTCTTTCCGAAGCTATGTGGGATACCAAGAAGGAAGTTAAGGTTGCTGCTACTGCTACCATCACCAAGGCTACTGAAACTGTCGACAACAAGGATATTGAAAGATTTATCCCAGAATTGATCTCCTGTATTGCTGATCCATCCCAAGTTTCTGAAACCGTCCACTTATTAGGTGCTACCACTTTCGTTTCTGAAGTTACTCCAGCCACTTTATCCATCATGGTTCCATTATTGGCCAGAGGTTTACAAGAAAGAGAAACTTCCATCAAGCGTAAAGCTGCTGTTATTATTGACAATATGTGTAAGTTAGTCGAAGACCCACAAGTTGTCGCTCCTTTCTTAGGTAAATTATTACCAGGTTTAAAGAACAACTTCGCCACCATTGCTGATCCAGAAGCTAGAGAAGTTACTTTAAGAGGTTTAAAGACTTTAAGAAGAGTTGGTAACGTCGGTGAAGATGACAAATTACCAGAAGTTTCCCACGCTGGTGATGTCTCCACCACTTTAGGTGTCTTAAATGAATTATTAAAGGGTCAAGACATTGCTCCAAGATTCAAGTTAGCTGTTGAATACGCTGCTGCCATGGGTGCTGACTTAATTGACGAAAGAATCATTGACCAAGGTACCTGGTTCACTCACGTCACTCCATACATGACCATCTTCTTACACGAAAGAGTCGCTAAGGAAATCTTAGATGACTTCAGAAAGAGAGCTGTTGACAACATTCCAGTTGGTCCAGATTTCGATGATGAAGAAGACGAAGGTGAAGATTTATGTAACTGTGAATTCTCTTTAGCTTACGGTGCTAAGATCTTATTAAACAAGACTCAATTAAGATTAAAGAGAGGTAGAAGATATGGTCTTTGTGGTCCAAACGGTGCTGGTAAATCTACTTTAATGAGAGCTATTGCTAACGGTCAAGTTGAAGGTTTCCCAACTCAAGATGAATGTAGAACCGTCTACGTCGAACACGATATCGATGGTACTAAAGCTGACACCTCTGTTGTTGACTTCGTCTTCGAAGGTGATGTCGGTACTAAAGAAGAAATTATTGACAAGTTGCACGAATTCGGTTTCGACGATGAAATGATCGCTAAGCCAATTGCCTCCTTATCTGGTGGTTGGAAGATGAAGTTAGCTTTAGCTAGAGCCGTCTTAAAGAACGCTGATATCTTATTATTAGATGAACCAACTAACCATTTAGATACCGTCAACGTCGCTTGGTTAGTCGACTACTTAAACACTTGTGGTATTACTTCCATTACTGTTTCTCACGACTCCGGTTTCTTAGACAGAGTTTGTCAATACATTATCCATTACGAAGGTTTGAAATTAAGAAAGTACAAGGGTAACTTAACTGAATTCGTTAAGCAATGTCCAACTGCTAAATCTTACTACGAATTAGGTGCCTCCGACTTAGAATTCAGATTCCCAGAACCAGGTTACTTAGAAGGTGTTAAGACCAAGCAAAAGGCTATTGTTAAGGTTTCCAACATGACCTTCCAATACCCAGGTACTGACAAACCACAAATCAAAGACATTAACTTCCAATGTTCTTTATCTTCAAGAATTGCTGTTATTGGTCCAAATGGTGCTGGTAAGTCTACTTTAATCAATGTCTTAACTGGTGAATTATTACCAACCACTGGTGAAGTTTACACTCACGAAAACTGTAGAATTGCTTACATTAAGCAACACGCTTTCGCTCATATTGAAAGTCATCTAGATAAGACTCCATCTGAATATATCCAATGGAGATTCCAAACTGGTGAAGATAGAGAAACCATGGACAGAGCTAACAGACAAATTAACGAAAATGATGCTGAAGCTATGAACAAGATCTTCAAGATTGAAGGTACTCCAAGAAGAATTGCCGGTATTCACGCTAGACGTAAGTTCAAGAACACCTATGAATACGAATGTTCTTTCTTATTAGGTGAAAACATTGGTATGAAATCAGAAAGATGGGTCCCAATGATGTCTGTTGACAACGCTTGGTTACCAAGAGGTGAATTAGTCGAATCTCACTCCAAGATGGTTGCTGAAGTTGATATGAAGGAAGCTTTAGCTTCTGGTCAATTCCGTCCATTAACCAGAAAGGAAATTGAAGAACATTGTGCTATGTTAGGTTTAGACGCTGAAATCGTCTCTCACTCTAGAATCAGAGGTTTATCTGGTGGTCAAAAGGTTAAGTTAGTTCTAGCTGCTTGTACATGGCAAAGGCCTCATTTAATCGTCTTAGATGAACCAACCAACTATTTGGATAGAGATTCTCTAGGTGCTTTATCTAAAGCCTTAAAGGCTTTCGAAGGTGGTGTTGTTATCATTACTCACTCTGCTGAATTCACCAAGGATTTAACTGAAGAAGTCTGGGCCGTTAACAACGGTATGATGACTCCATCTGGTCACAATTGGGTCACTGGTCAAGGTTCTGGTCCAAGAATCGAAAAGAAGGAAGATGAAGAAGACAAATTCGATGCCATGGGTAACAAGATTTCCGGTGGTAAGAAGAAGAAGAAGTTATCTTCTGCGGAATTAAGAAAGAAGAAGAAGGAAAGAATGAAGAAGAAGAAGGAATTAGGTGATGCTTACGTTTCTTCTGATGACGAAGACTTTTAAATTGTTATAGAAAATTAGTTTTTCATTGTCCTTTGTTGCTATTCTTCTTAACTGTATATTTATAATATTACTATAAACTTGATAAATGTATGTATTTACTCTTTAATTACAAAAAAGATCTCTATAAAAATGTTTTGTATAATTCGTTAGCCATCTAACTGGTTATTGAAATTGAAGAGCTCGTTAAGCACTTGTTTAGTTAGCTTGTTAGTTACGAATTTATTGAGTAATTCAATCCTAATGTGGATAATCGTTTAGAATGACGATTTTTATTTGAAAAAAATAGTTGATCTAAAATTAGAGAGAAGCTTTGAATTGTATAAGGAAACTTGTTCAACTAAGAAGACCGTTGAACTAAGTGAGTAAGAATGAAGCTGTCTCTGAATTTGCTCTCCTCTTTGGTGCTTTCTCAAGTTGCGTCGTCATTGAGTATTCAGAATGAACATATAAATCAAGAAATGGAAAGGCCGCCTCAAGATATGACGTGGGAAGAATGGCATATGAAGCATGAACATCAACTGGACTCGTACACTCCAGACCTTTTCTTCTCCCTACATGATTTGAATAAGAAAGGTTACATGGATAGAAACGATATTTTGTCATTGTACGGTCTAAATAGGGACGAAGTAATTGGTGCCGGGGACGGTATGGGTACACACGACGATAGTGAGATGATCGATGAATTATTGGCTAATCGTGTCGTTGATTTCATAATGCAATTACTGGATGTTGACGATGATTCCAAAATCTGGAAATCTGAATATATAGATTTTGCCACTAGGGGTAGCAAATTTCCTGATTTAGGTGTTGGTGTGGGCCACCACAGCGATTTTGAAATCGAATACGAAATTCATCATTGGAACAAGTATCATAAAGATAAGGACCCCGATGTCAAAATTGTTCATAAGGAAGATATAGAGCATGAATTATTGCACCACGAACATGAAGTGAAACATGAAGAGAAAATTCAAAGAGGTGCATCCAGAGGAACCGTAATCACTGACGATGAATTAGAATCCAGAATTAAACTTGCGAATATACCACAAAAATACAAGAACGGTTATTTTTAAGTTAAAGACACTTTAAACAATAAGCCATTATTTTTTGTTTTCTCTTCCTTTCCCAACGTTTATAGTTTTTATATGTAGTATTTTAATAGTAACTAAGCATGATTACAACAAATGCAGCTTCTTCTCCACAACGGTCATAGCCATTTCAAGTGATAACTACAAGTGTTATCCACCCGTACTTCTAATTCCTCCTTCTCGACGGATTCGTGGCGTGTCACGTTAACAAGCTTTTCCACTATTCCGCTTTATGTATTATTAGATACTTGCGTTAATCGCAGCAGGTTACTTTATACAAGATTTTGGTTGAGAATATTCATCCGATCTGCAACTGGTATTATATTGTGAATATTCATGAATTGTTGGACATTTTTGTAGTATATATATGGCTTGGTTTGCTGTCTTTAAAAATTACGTTATTTCCTCTTCCCTTTACTGTCGTGAAAGGAATTTTTCAAGTGACAATGCATAAAATCAAAGTAAAGAATCCCATTGTGGAGATGGACGGTGATGAGCAAACGAGAATCATTTGGCATCTCATCAAAAGTAAATTGATAGTCCCATTTCTTGATGTTGATTTAAAATATTACGATTTATCTATCCAAAACCGTGACTTGACCGATGATCAGGTCACCTTAGATTCGGCTGAGGCGACGTTAAAGTATGGTGTTGCTGTTAAATGTGCAACCATCACTCCAGATGAAGACCGTGTAAAGGAATTCGGTTTAAAGGAAATGTGGAAGTCTCCAAATGGTACAATAAGAAATGTCCTTGGAGGCACTGTATTTAGAGAACCAATAATTATTCCTAAGATACCACGTGTGATACCTCACTGGGAAAAAACTATAGTTATTGGAAGACACGCATATGGCGATCAATACCGTGCCACTGACGTTATTATTCCTAGTGACGGTATCTTGAAATTAACGTTTGAATCTGAGAAAAATGGTTTCGAGATTCCAGTCTTCGAGTACCCCAAAGGTGGAGGTATTGCCATGGTTATGTATAATACAAGAGAATCAATTGAAAGTTTTGCTAGAGCATCTTTTACCATGGCTATTGAGCGTAAGTTGCCATTATATTCTACGACAAAAAATACGATCTTGAAACAATATGATGGTCAATTCAAAGATATATTTAAGACTGTCTATGAAAATGAGTATAAAGAGACGTTTGAAGAATTAGGAATTTGGTATGAACATAGGTTAATTGATGATATGGTTGCACAGATGCTGAAATCAAAGGGTGGTTTCATTATTGCCATGAAAAATTATGATGGAGACGTGCAATCAGATATAGTGGCACAGGGTTTTGGTTCTTTGGGCTTAATGACGTCGACATTGATTGCAGCTGATGGCAAAACTTTTGAGAGTGAAGCTGCTCATGGAACTGTGACGAGACATTATCGCCAACATCAACAAGGTAAAGAAACTTCAACAAATTCAATAGCCTCCATATTTGCATGGACCCGTGGTATAATTCATAGAGGTAAAGTAGATGACACCCCTGAAGTACGCAGATTTGGCGAACTTCTGGAGGAATTAGTTGTTGAAACGGTCCAAGATGATAATATAATGACAAAAGATTTGGCACTTATAATGAATAAAACAGAAAGATCAGATTACGTAACAACAGAGGAATTCATAGAAGCTGTAGAAAAGAGACTAATTGAGGAAATGAAGTCTTTTTAATATAGATTTTGGAAATCTTTTTTTTTCTTTTTTCAGGAGCTTGTTTGTACTTTAAAATTGTTCATCAGGTACATATTTGTTCATAACATAATGTCAGTAGCGAGCAAAAATATGCTCAAATTGAAGTACTCTATTCATGGTATGGATTTTGGGCTATAAGGCAAGGTTGGTTGATGGATTGTGTTTAAAAAAAAAATGTTTTTTATAATATTCTATATGTTGCGACAGGCATTATATATAATTAATTATCAGAAAGAAAAATTTGTGCTTTTGAAGCCTTCATCACCTTATAATAAAGTACTTGTAGCGGTTGCAAGTTCTTCAGAATAGATAGAAGCAATTTCAGGTTCAAGTCTAGTAGAGTACCAGCTCAATTCGGTCAACATGGAGTTGACAGCAGACCAGTCAACGTCAGTTAAGTAGGTGCTCCAGTTTTCGCCTTCCATATAGGCAAGAGCAATTTCCAAAACACCAGTTGGTAAGTCAGTGAAAGAAAGCTTACCACTTGTGATTAAGCTCACGTAATCACTCAAATTGTTGCTGACGTCTTCTAATAAACCTTCAACTTCGGCAACTTCATATAAAGTAGTAGCAGAAGCAACGGAAATGGCAGAGCCTAAAGCAATTAAAGAAGCAAATTTTGGGTTCATTTTTTTTTTTGTTGATTTGGATTGAGTAGTTGTTTGTTATCGATGTTCGATGTTGATTTTTGGAACGTAAAAGAGAATTGTTCAAAATTGCAATCATCAATGGCCTTTATATATGTTTTTCTTCCAATAACCAGAGGCCTTACGTGTGCTACTGGTTCAAACGAGTTATGTTAACTCTGTTTAGCTTAGCCTCTTAGACAAAAGTTGGATGTTCAGTTTTGTTCGTTCTAACAGCCTGGATAAATTACGAGTAGTTAACGTTGGTAATAAAAAAACCATTGGTTCTATCAACGAGCTAAAGAGCCATTAGGCTAAAAGGATGAAGAACTTACACATTGGTACATAGCGATTTTGTTGATGTTCTCGTTGCACCTTCAATACAGCTCTACGTATACCCGAGGCCATAAACGACATCAATGTTTCATGTTTTGGTTTACCTTTATGTAATGTCAAAAATAGCGTTTGAGGTTGTAATTAGTTAATAATTCAGGGGGACGCTACTACTTTACTTTAGAGATAAAGACTCAACAACTTCCATACTAAACGATCCGTGCATCGACTTGCTTTAAAAGGGCACTCAGACGCAAAAGGTACGCGTAATGAGGCAGCCATTGATCTTAAAGATCTGTATAACCTCTGGTAACCTTGGGAGCTCAGGTCTCAAGCACGCTACAAGAGAATGTGATTTCCTAAAATTGGTAAAAGTACAAAATGGTTGCATCGTTTTTACTTCGTATATACCGTTCATTTGAAGCAAAAAGCACATCGGACTACAGTAAGACGTATCGAAAGGGTCAATACATGTTACTATACATGTGCCAGGCAACTCCAGTCGAAAACGAGTTTAGCCCATTGGAGGATAAAGGTACTACTTGAGCAGTCGTTCCTAACTAGATCCAAAAAAAGAACACTAAGTCCGAAAACGCACTATTAGTTAGGTGTGAGCACTAATAATAGGGGTCTGGAAGAAGTCATAATTCCCAATATTCGAAACATAAGTTGAAGCTGAGAACAGGCCACCATACTAGGCTCAGCGTAAAATATTGTAATCCTCTCGTAAAGATAAAGCTAGCAGCCATAAAAAAAATACGGTCTATATTTACACCCTGTATCAATCCATAGTATGCTCAACCCAAGCCAGACTAAATGTTTAGTTTGAGGTTAGATTACGACTCTCTCGTAACGAGGGTCATTTTAGTAAAAACTGTCACCTTCGAGGGCTGGGATGCGCATCTTCGTTACCCGACGGGAGGGTTGAAAATTTTCACTTCGCAATGAAATTTTTTCTTTTCGATGAGCTTTGAAAACATAATAAGAAAAAAATTTTCAATAGTAGAAGAGACTCAGTAACTAACAGATAAGAGTGTATCAAATCATGGCTCAAGAATTTGTTATTAAGCCAGAAGATGCTGGTGCATCTGCTAACACATCTGAATGGCCTTTATTATTGAAGGACTATGATAAACTTTTAGTTAGAAGTGGTCATTACACTCCAATCCCAGCGGGCGCATCGCCATTAAAGAGAGATTTAAAATCTTACATCAGTTCCGGTGTTATAAATTTAGATAAACCATCTAACCCATCTTCTCACGAAGTTGTTGCCTGGATCAAAAGAATCTTACGTTGTGAAAAGACTGGTCACTCTGGTACTTTAGATCCAAAAGTTACTGGTTGTTTGATTGTCTGTGTCGACAGAGCTACCAGATTAGTCAAATCCCAACAAGGTGCTGGTAAAGAGTATGTTTGTATCGTTAGATTACATGAAGCTTTAAAGGACGAAAAAGATTTGGGTAGATCTTTAGAAAATTTAACAGGTGCTCTTTTCCAAAGACCACCATTAATCTCTGCCGTTAAGCGTCAACTTCGTGTTCGTACCATTTACGATTCCAACTTAATTGAATTCGACAACAAGAGAGGTTTAGGTGTTTTCTGGGCATCTTGTGAAGCTGGTACTTATATGCGTACCCTTTGTGTTCATTTAGGTATGTTATTAGGTGTTGGTGGTCACATGCAAGAATTACGTCGTGTGAGATCTGGTGCTTTATCTGAAAATGATAACATGGTTACATTACACGATGTTATGGATGCTCAATGGGTTTATGACAACACCAGAGATGAATCATACTTAAGAAAGATCGTTCAACCATTAGAAACTTTACTAGTTGGTTACAAGAGAATAGTGGTCAAGGATTCCGCTGTTAACGCCGTCTGTTACGGTGCCAAATTAATGATTCCAGGTTTATTACGTTACGAAGAAGGTATTGAATTATATGATGAAGTTGTTTTAATCACAACAAAGGGTGAAGCCATCGCTGTTGCCATTGCACAAATGTCAACTGTTGACTTAGCTACCTGTGATCACGGTGTTGTCGCCAGAGTTAAGAGATGTATCATGGAAAGAGATTTATATCCAAGAAGATGGGGTCTTGGTCCAGTTGCTCAAAAGAAGAAACAAATGAAGGCTGATGGTAAATTAGACAAGTTTGGTCGTGTCAACGAAAATACCCCAGAAGACTGGAAGAAGAGCTACGTTCCATTGGACAACGCTGAAACTGCTGCTCCAGTTGCTACTAAAGATGAAAGTCCATTAATCAAGGAAGTTGAACCAAAGACTGAAGAAAAGAAGGAAGAGAAGAAAGAAGAAAAGAAGGAAAAGAAGGAGAAGAAGGAAAAGAAGGATAAGAAGGATAAGAAAGAAAAGAAGGAGAAAAAGAGAAAGGCTGAAGATGATGGTGAAGAAAAGAAGAAGAAGAAGTCTAAAAAATGATAAAGTTTTATCAAGTATATTTAAATTTTGTATATTTTTTCATTGTATTTTAAAATAACATTTAAATCAAGTTTCGGAAAAAAATTGCTGTAGCGTTTAACTTTACTCTTGTTCCTTCCTAAACGTATACTCATGAAGTACAACTAACGAGATAAGTCAGAATCCCAAATTGGGCAATATGCTTTGTGATTTACACAAAAAACTAGGAGGAACGTGATAACTTTTCTATTTCTTATAGAGGGTGAAAGCACATGTCGCCAAATACGCTAGCTAATGCTAAACCTCATTTATAGAGAATATCTCGGATGAATATTTGAACTACTGTTTGTAATCAAGGACAAACGTTGAGCAGAAGTCCGGTACTACGGATTTAATTAGTCTGACTCAGACGAGACTTTGAGGGACTATACGAGACAGTTTTATCAACACTCATGAGTAATCGATTCTTAATGGAATCGGTTCTAATCAAATTATTATATGAAGGATGAAATAAGAACGGAACTTTCAGGACAAACGAAAATTAAAGTAAATTAATAAAATAAAAAAACCAAAGCAGGAAAAAGAAAAGCCTTTTGGTTACCGTACAACATCCCAACAAGCTTTTCAAGACTAAAAGCGTCTGTATACCTATGTTTTTCACATACAACGATCTTACTCTATTGTTACTTATCATCAGCATGGTCCCGGCATTGGCCAGTACGATTCAAGCCACACAGACCGCTGCTGGAGTCAATCAGCAAAGTCGAGCCCAATACCCTGACGTACCCCTCCCACGTGATAAGTCTACTGCGACGGATGCCCTCAACATCCTTAGATGTGTTCAAGTAAACGGATACCCCAATGCCACTCAAATCGGGAAGGAGCAGGACGGTATCCTGGTTTTTCTCCCGGGCATCTACGAGGTCTTTAACACCAGCTATGTTCGAAATGTAAGCGCCTGTAGCACGATTTATGGTTTCGGCGTGCAAGTATCTATACATAGCGGTAGTCAATTCGACGATGACGTTACTTTTATCGGGACTCTCGCAGAGCTGGTAGCGGATCGAACGCAAATAACTGGTCTTACCAGGGCCAGTTACATAGTCGAGTCAGACCTGGGAGGGACAGCAGTAGATAGCCCTTACCTTCAACGCAGGACTAGCACTTACTACTATGCGTATATGGCTGACGACGCTGCGTGAGGAAGTTACGAAATGTTCATCGATACGACTGACATGTGTCAGGATAACAATAAGAATTCGTTCGCTTCATTCCGAGCAGAAAACCCAAGCTCATTATATACGCTGGATTACACTGTCTGGCCCCATCACGACTGTTCGAAAGGGGACAGCAAGACCTACGCTATACTAGCGAAGAAAACGCTAGCGTGCAAGAAACGGACAACTTATTCCTGGTATGGTGCACTAGCAGACGACGACTGCTTTGGCAGTAACCCAAGTGCAGCTTGCGCCACTGCTAATGTTAACGTATACACGAGCGCATATGTTGCCTGGCAGCTTGTAGTTGAGGGGAAGTATTCGTAGGGCGGTGGGGAGAGCGCTACCTATGAACTGGATTAAATAAGATCAAGTCATGTACTATAAATAAATAAGATAATTAAATATTAAAAAAAACTCGACAGTTCCCCCAATCATTTCGATACTTCTTCTTCTTCCGCCACCTCTATCACAGAATATCAGAGCTCGGTCGGGCAACCCATCCGGTCTCTTTTTTTCTCGTTTTCTCAAAGGTCCGCATCAGGTACATCTCAAAGCTGTCCAATGTGTGCTTTCGTATATACATCGTACAAGATATCATGGAATCCGTAATTCTCATGATTCATCACATCAACTGACTATTTTCTCGATACTTCACAAGCTTCCTCCTGGCACATACCCTACTTGATAGGGGTACGTTACCTTCTACGCGAATGGTCCTATCACTTGGTCTTCCAGACGGATTCGGTCCATATACATCTCATCCACTGAAGCAAAATATGTGGCCGCTTCTGAGGCAGCATTAGACTGTTATGGCTTTTTCAGCTATCTGAACACCTCAATTTCCAGCTAAAGAAAAATTATCCTACCAAATTAGCTTCCCATCCAGTACTGCATTCTAGACGTATTTCATTGTCTGTTTTTTTATATACATTACATAGAAAGAAATATCGACTTATTACGATACTTCGAGGATATAGACAAGAACTTATTCTCTTGCAAGCTTACCATGTCTAATAATAACATCAACAAGAACAATAACGAAGGTAATAATAGCATCCAGGACGTTTCCGTCCACTTTACATAAGTTTCTCTATCCGCCGCACGATGCGCTGCGGCCAGCCATCGTTTATTTACGGTGGCCTCGAGACAAAAAAAAGATTTTATAAAGTCATTATTGTTAAATCAAAATAACCATTATTGTCAATTAAACCAGCTAATCATTGATTAAATTTGCTTTTTTACAATGATTATTAAATAAAATATAAAATAATAAGGATAAATCAGAACTGCCTTTTCATTTAGAGATCTGCATGAGGGTTTTCAATAATATCGCTAGTAAATCAACTTACTTTCATAAAATAACTAATAACAGGTCTCTTGGCCCAGTTGGTTAAGGCACCGTGCTAATAACGCGGGGATCAGCGGTTCGATCCCGCTAGAGACCATTTTTTATGTTTTTTATATCTCAGGGACTATCCTACCCGATGCAGTAGTATTTTAGAGTTCGGTCGTGCGTAGTTTTTTGGTTTTAATACATTAAAAAGAATCCATAATATATATGCTTACATATATCTAATCTGACAAAACGATATACATTTAACATGCAAATCTATTCGATTTCATTCACGAATTTTGTGATTTCAAAGGAATAATTGATTAATTGTACAGTAACGTTGTTGAAAAATAACCAAGGCAGTAAATTTTCAGAATTTTTCAGCGATATGTCACCTATAAGAGTATTTGTGAATCTAACATAGGAGTCAATCATTGTCTGTGCCATAAAATTCCTTGAATTTGAAATGAAATTTAAAGTATTGATTATTATGTCAACTAAGGAAAAACTGTCATTATTGAGTAAAGTTAGAGTATTTTGTTTTACAAATTCTTTGATTTTCATTAATACTTCTGAATTTTTTTCTGTCGTTACCATTTCTAAGATATCATCTAAATTTACAATTTGTTCCCAATCTTTTTTCATACCATCTTTAAATGATTCAAAACTACTTATGAATCTAACTATAAATTTTAATAGTTTTAAAAGTTTTTTTATTATCGTAGTAAAATTTTTGGAAATTTGTAATTTTGAAGTTAAAATGGGTACCGGTAAGTCTATTGTTGATTTTAATATTTGATCTTGGTAAGCATGAATGAAGCTTTCTAATTTAGAAATGATGAGTTCGTTTTCTCTATTGAAGTTTATAATGAAATTTGATAAAAATTTAATGATTGAAATATGAGTGATGAGGTCACATTTATGTATCCAATCGTACAATTCTTCAGAAATAAACAGATTGTACATTTGTGGTGAAATTAAGCCATTTGGATGGAAAAGGAATAAATTGTTCGTTGATAGGTAATCAAATTTGAAAAATTTGACATTTTGGAATATTGTATTACAATGAATGAAATATAACGATTCCAATGATGAGATTATATCTTTATCTATTGAACTTGGTAATTTTTCGATGTCAATTCTGGGTAAATCCAATTGATAATCATCGTTTAAAGTTTGTTTATTATTAAAAATTTCATTGAACAAATTTTCCAAGAAAGGTAATTCTTTTGTTAAATCATCAGTTTTTTGAATTTTTTGTAATTTATCATCCATTGCATCTTCTAATTTTATTTTTTTCATTACAGGTTCCTGTTCATAAGTTTGATCATCAAAATTTTTGGTGTTAATTTTTTTATCATTTAGTTTTGAATCGTTGATTGGATTTATACCAACATTATCACTAGTATCGTCCATTAGTCGTAAGCCACAATAATGATATTTCGATTGACCCCTCATACCTAATCTTCTTGTAGTTAAATCTGGGAAAACTGTTCTTATCAATTTACCCAATGATGCTTGAGATAATGGTTTTAAACTATTTTGAGCACAAGATGCAGCGTATTGAGCGAAAATTCTACCTCTTGGTACGTAACTGTCATGTTTCGATTGACAATTTTTCATGAGCCAAATAAGAGCGTAAATTTGTCTCTGTTTTTCCCTATCTTGTTCAGCAGATTGTAACGTTGATTTTGGATTTGAATTTGGATCGATATTCATTACTTTCAATTCTGCGTCTTTGACGATCTTTGCATAATCTGCAATAGGTTTATCTACATGTTTTTCTGCAATTTGTTTAGCTAATTGTTCCTGAGTATTTCTTCTTGCAGTTGAAGGAATAATATTTTCCTTAGGAGGACTATCAGTTTCTTCTAACTTGGGTATACTCCTTTGTGCGTTACTAATAATGGGGAAAGTAGTATGATGCGTAATGTTATTATTAGTGTAAGGTAAAATAGAAGAATGTGATCTATTCAAATTATTATTATTATTATTATTATTGAAATTGGATGACAAACTTGGAAGGATTGGTTTATTCGTATGCGTATAATCCTTTGAAGTTGAATGAATAAGATTGTAGATGGAGGAAGCGGATCTCTGGTACGTTGGAGTGGCACTATTTATCTTAGCATTGTTACCAGTGTCTATATGAGATAAAGCTACTGGAGATGTCGAATTCCTATTGAACTCGACAGAAGCAGCCCCTGGAGACGTGGAAGTTGGTTTCTTCTGATCGGAAGAAGATGTGGTGCTAGACATGGACACGATCTGTCTATTGACCATTCTTGCAGAGGGTTATAGTTGTGGATGGATAAATACGTTGTTTTATAATTATGAGTTAGGTTCAAAATATCTGAATCACAACGGTTGGAAGACGAAAATGGAAAATTTTTGTTGTGAATAGCAACGAGACCGTTTCACAAACAGTGAAGAAAAACCTGAAAACTTTTCAGTTGCTAGGGGAATGGGTTATCCGTTAAGAGAAGTGGTTATGTACAGCGTGAGTATACAGCGTGTGGTTATATGCAGTTGTGCATGTCCATGGAATGCTGTTGTCACGTTCAAACATGAAGAAGAATGGCTCTCTCTGTTTCTGGTAGGTGCAAGAGAGTGAGACGGAAGAGGGTCATGTGACAGGGAAGAGACAGCAGAATGGCGGGTGTTGTTGCCATGCCATATGCGGTGTTTGGGGTGTCGGGGTGTTTGAATTGCGGTGGAATTTGTTTCCGGGTGATCCCCAGTCAATTGAAGTTTCTCTTTCTGGCTGGAAAAATTTTTCACAGCTCATCGCATGAAAATTTAAATGGTGAAGAAGAGTTGGTAGAAAGCGAGTGTGAGTGTGACTGTGAGTGTGACTGTGTCTACCAGTTAGAAGAACAGTGTATAATATCCAAGTGTTGTATCATATCGGTATGGATTCCAAAGAGGTATTGAACTCAAACCCAGAGGTTTTGTTGCGTAAGAGAAGAAACGCTGACAGGATAAGGATCGAGAAACAGCAACTATCTAAGCAAAGACAAGATACAAACAGAAAGAATCAGACCAAGAATAAGAAAAGATTCGTTAGAATCGAAAATATCGTTTCTAAAACGTTGGCTACCACCAGAGAAAAGGAAAGAATCAAGAGAGTTTCCAAATTAGAACTGAAAAAATCAAAGAATGAAATTGATCATCTTCCATCTGAAAAAGATTACATCTTAAAAGTTAGTGAAAACAGTGTCGAAAATGATAATGATGATGAAGAAGAAGAAGAAGAAGAAGAAGAAGAAGAAGATGCTTTGGTCACCGAAAAAATTGAGTACGATGGTAAATCGACTTTATTATTTGTTATCAGAATTAAAGGTCCGAATTTAGTCAACTTACCACACAAAGTTAACAAAATTTTAACTACTTTAAGATTAGATGAAATCAACACAGGTGTCTTCATCAAATTAACTAAATCAGTGTACCCGCTATTGAAGCTCATCTCTCCTTACGTTGTCATCGGTCAACCTTCTTTATCCACAATTCGTTCTCTCATTCAAAAGAGAAGTAAAATAGTCTATAACGGTTCTGAAATTATATTAAACGATAATAACATAGTAGAAGAAAAATTAGGTGAATCCGGCATCATTTGTATCGAAGATATGATCCATGAAATTAAATCCATGGGTGAATCATTCCAAACCGTCACTCATTTCCTATTACCTTTCAAGTTAAACAATGAAGTGTCAGGTTTCAACGCTTTAAATAAATTGAAAAGACTACAAGCAAGAGAAAATGACTCCAAATTGAAAAAATTGGTTTCAAATTCTTCAATCGCCCCAGTTATTCAAGTCGATATCGACAACTTAATTGCAAGATTAAATTAAAATCAGTTCCCATATATATATATATATATACTATATTTCATCTCTGTATACTAATAATATAACAACATTTTACTGTCATCATTTCTTCAAACAGCGTAAGCGGAAGCCGTTACCGGGTTGTGCGAATAAGCCCATCAAGCAGTAAAAGAGTCAACCGACAAGTTAAAACTTCATGCACGACCACTAGAATGTATAAGGTATATAAACAGCTCAAGTGTCTTCCCAAAATCGACATTTCTTCCTGATATATGAAATACATCAACACGTATAAAATACTCACAAATGTCCTCTGTCAAGAATATAACTGTCTTCCCAGGTGATCACATTGGGACAGAAATTGTAAGAGAAACTGTTAAAGTTCTCGATGCCATTGCAGAAGTTTCTCCAAACGTTAGTTTCAAATACAATTACCAATTGATTGGTGGTGCCGCTATTGACGCCACAGGTGAACCTTTAACGGATGAAGCTTTACAGGTTGCCAAGAACTCCGACGCTATCTTATTAGGTGCTGTCGGTGGACCCAAGTGGGGTCATGGACTCGTTAGACCAGAACAAGGTCTATTAAAAATTCGTAAAGAATTGGGTGTCTATGCAAATTTAAGACCTTGTCAATTTGTTTCAGAGACCTTACTAGATTTATCACCATTAAAGAGAGAAATTGTACAAGGTACAGACTTCGTCATCGTTAGAGAATTGGTTGGTGGTATCTATTTTGGTGAAAGACAAGAAGCTGGTGATGACGGTGTTGCATGGGATAAAGAATCTTATTCTGTTCCTGAGATTCAAAGAATTACAAGAATGGCTGCATTCTTGGCATTACAACATAATCCACCTCTACCAGTTTGGTCACTGGATAAGGCAAACGTTCTTGCCACTTCAAGATTATGGAGAAAAACTGTCGAAGAAACTATTAAGAATGAATTCCCAACTTTAACTATTAATCATCACTTAATCGATTCTGCCGCAATGACTTTGGTACAAAATCCAACTAAATTAAACGGTGTTGTCATCACAACTAACATGTTCGGTGATATCATCTCAGATGAAGCATCTGTCATTCCAGGTTCTCTTGGATTATTACCAAGTGCATCTCTTGCATCATTACCTGATAAGAATGATGCTCTTGGTCTATATGAACCATGTCACGGTTCTGCTCCAGATTTACCAGCCGATCATGCAAACCCAATCGCTACCATTTTATCTGCCGCCATGATGTGTAAACTGTCATTGAATTTAACAAAAGAAGGTAATGCCATCGAAGAAGCTGTGAAGAGAACCATCGATGCAGGTATCAAGACAGGTGACCTTGGCGGGAAAAATACAACCACAGAGGTCGGTAACGCTGTAGCCAAGTTCGTTAAGGAAATCTTGGCAAACTAGGTATATACATATGGTCAACGTTCAATGTGAAATACTTAAAAGAGATGAATTTTTTTCTTGTAATTAATTAACTAAATAAATAAAACATTTTATGCAAATATATACACAATTTCTATTCGAATTTTCTTTGTTTTGGGTTTTTACTATAAAAAAATATATTTTCAATGACCAGACCATTCGATCGAATCTAGATCAATACCTTCTTGAACCATTTCCCATAAAGGCGATAATTCTCTTAAGAATTTGACTCTTTCCTGGATGGCCTTAATAACGTAGTCAACTTCTTCCTCGGTAGTAAATCTACCAATGCCGAATCTGATAGACGAGTGAGCCAATGCATCATCTTTACCCAATGCATGTAGCACATAGGAAGGTTCTAATGAAGCCGATGTACATGCAGAACCAGACGATAGTGCAATATCTCTTAAGGCCATTAATAGCGATTCACCTTCCACATAAGCGAAGGAAACATTGATACAACCTGGATAATGATGATTTGGTGAACCGTTCAATGTGGCATGATCTAAGGAAAGTAAGCCACTAATTAATTTGTTTGATAATCTAGAAATATAATTTTGATCGTTATCAAATTCTTGTAGCATTAATCTGGCAGCTTCACCAAAACCGGTTACTAAAGGTGGAGCCAACGTACCAGATCTTAAACCTCTTTCTTGACCACCACCAGATAGTAATGGTTCTAATCTAATTCTTGGTCTTCTTCTAACATACAAAGCACCAATACCTTTTGGTCCATAAATCTTATGTGATGATATGGACATTAAATCAATATTCATATCATTGACATCAATTGGGATCTTACCGTAAGCCTGAGCGCAGTCAGTATGGAAATAAACTTTATGTTTCTTACAAATTTCACCGATTTGCTTTATTGGTTGAATCACACCGATTTCATTATTAACTGCCATGACAGAAACAAGACAAGTATCAGGTCTAATAGCGTTTTCCAATTCATTCACATCGATCAGACCATTAGAATCCACACCTAAGAAAGTAACTTCAAATCCTTCATTGATCATACTTCTAGCGGCCTCCAATACACACTTATGTTCTGTTCTAGTCGTTATAATATGTTTCTTCGTCTTCTTATAGAACCTTGGAACACCCTTTAAAACCATATTATTTGATTCAGTAGCACCTGATGTGAATATTATTTCCTTTGCATTAGCATTAATGACCTTTGCAACATGCTCTCTTGCTTCTTCAACAGATTTGTTAGTTTCCCAACCATAGGCATGTGTATTAGAATGTGGATTACCATAGAGACCCGTATAATATTTCAACATCGTATCTAGAACACGAGGATCCGTTGGTGTAGTGGCCTGCATATCTAGATATATAGGTCTTGTACCAAACCCTGTATTTTCCTGATACGCATGATTAAGGGCAGTATTACCTGACTTGATAGCCTCTGAATCGTTAGAACGCACATTAGCCTGCTCCTTTGCTGCGGCCTGGATATCAGTGTGTGTCTCTATACTTATTCCCTCGTCTAGTTTGACGGCTTCTGCTGCCGCTGCAGAATAGCATCTTGATAGATTACCTGATCTTATCTTTGATGACCATACAGAAGGACGTAACCCAACATTACTTGGCACTACACGTGGTAGTCTTACTAATGAACGTCCAAACATGATGAATGTGATGCTGTCTTCACTATATTTCGTCTTACCTATCAGTGAATACTCTCAAATATTATGAATAAATTTATATACCATTTCATATAATTACTAAAGATGCATCGATATTTTAATCCGACTTCGGTGGAATGAAAAAAAGTTGGGTGTGCGGCGAAAATCGCACTGAATGCAACGAGTCACAGAGAGATCTCACATGCTGTTTGGCTGCTCGTGCTGCTGTTTGGCACATTTCTGCTATTAGCTCATGTTGCCCTTTGAGATGGGAATAATTCTATCTGCTTGTCACGATGACTTTTTGTTTGCCCGGAACTCTTCTTCTTCTTGCATATTTCATTATAAAATTGTCTATCTTCAGTCCGTGCACGTTTAGATCTTCCACCAGAGGCTTTATATCCTCAAAATCCCAAGTAGATTGTAATCTGAACAGAATATTGAATCTCTCTTTAACGTCTATCGGTAGCGTGTTCTTGGCAATGTATTGCAAATGATGTTCTGCAGGCTTGTAATAGTGGCCTCGGAGCATGTCAGTATCGATATCGCAGGGTAGAAAAGGTGGGAATGTGGATTTCCATTTGATCATGAATTCATCAGTAGACATACTTGTCTTGTGTGCATGGTTCTTCAATGCATTTATTCCGTACCATTTGGCAATCTTTAGCATATCCAATGACCATCTGTCATCTGTAAATGCTTTCATGAACCTGTTCAAGACTGTCTTGACCACCTCAATTGTGTATGGATTGAAGTCTGGACCCATATCCTTAGTCACAGCACGGAATGTTTCATCCAATGCTAATTCGTTCAAATTCAAATTTTCTGCTACAACACTCGTTAACATCACATGTAAAGCTCTCGACATGAATTCATTCGACAACAGACAGATATACCCGTTGATCTCACAGCCCCCAACATTGTACCATATAGTTTTCGCCTCCACAACAGAGGTTGGTGAATGTTCCACCAACTCTTCAAAAGTCCTTAGTTGTGGCTTGTTTCCAGTCTGCGGGAATTTTACTTCACCGTTATAGAGGGGTACTAAATCTAAATTCAACTGGCCTTCCGTTTTACGTGTCTCGTACTCAAAACTCGTACTAGAATAACCCAAAAGGTCGCTGGTGGGCTCCGTCAACCCAAATAATGATTCTTTTGGTATATTCATGGGCCTTCCCGGTATAAATTCGTTCATTAACAAAGCAGTATTGGAATGGTTCTTTTGTCTTACTATCCAAGTCTTATCACGGGAGCATAACACGACGTTAGAGCTATTATCGTCCAATGCTTTGAATTGCAAAAGGGAATTTTGTTCATTACCCTTTGTGGGCTTCAGCACTTTCAAAAGCTCCGGAGTCAATTGAATCAGCTTATATTGAGAATCCTTATCACATTCCAGTTGGCAGTGCAGGTTAATCGACATCCTTTCCGGGCAATACACTTTAGCTTAAATCAACAGCTCTTCCTCACATCTAAATGCTGTAGCATAGTATCTTCGAGATTTTGACTTTTTTTTTGCCGTCACGTAAAGAAAAAATGTAACTAGAGAAAACATAAACAAACATCATCTGAACTTTTGAAAGTATACTAAATCGATACCCAGGGGCTATGAATGACTTATCCTCTATATATTCACAAGAATTAGAATTAACAGAACGGTCAGTGGTGATTTCTTTGTTTAATAACCTGTTGGCATCGAAAAATACCCATCAACAGACTCTAGATTGGATTCATGAAAGATCTGAAAAAGAATGGTTAGATGACATTTTCATCAACTCAGTGCTCTATCATAACGTGGACAGAGTTATATGGGGACCGTTCTTCATATGTATATACAAGGATCCAAAGACTGATAAGTTCGGTTCACTGACGTTAGATAGATTTGGTATCACCCATATTAATTCCATTGATCTCTCCCGCAAATCTGCTTACTACCCAGCAATTGAGAACTTACATGACAATGATAAGAACTCGAATGTAAAAAAATGCATTGCTGTATCATTACTGCAAAAATTCTCGAATATTTCGATGCAGCACTTAAAGTACCTCACAGAAGATAAAATCAATTATGATCCGGTACATGCTGGTGATTTGTCTAGTGGCTGTAAGTTGGTGACATCAATAAGTCCAGAATTATTTGGTAAAAGATTGATATCAGCCGGTCTTCTAACAGGACGTCTCATTAATTCTACGCTGATGGATGTGATTTACGAAAATAATGAATCAACAATTGACTCAAATAACAGATTAGTATTCCATTTAGGTGAACAATTAGAGCAATTATTCGACCCTGTGACAGAGTATTCACCAGAACAAACCGAGTATGGCTATAAACCACCAGAAGATGACAAACCAACTGAAACAGATAGCGAACTCGTTCAAGCAATTTGTAATGAGCTTCTACAACTACAATCAAATTTTACTTTCACACTAGTTGAATTTTTACAAAAAGTGCTCATAGCATTGAGGGTTAAAGTCCTGAATGGTGAAATTGATGCATTATCCACTGTAAAGTTAAATCGCATGTTTCCCCCCACAATTGATGAAGTTACAAGAATAAATTGTATCTTCCTGGACTCACTGAAATCTTCCATGCCATATGGATCACTAGAAGTCTTGAAGGCGTGTAGTATAACAATCCCTTACTTCTATAAAGCTTACACACGTCATGAAGCTGCTACTAAACTGTTTAGTAGAGATATCAAACAATTTTTGAAGCATTTTAGGAATTCTATACCAGAATGTGAAGAATATAGTGAGATGAAATTGGAAGCAATAATTAAAGGCCCACAAGAAAAATTGCTCAAATTAAAACTTATTATCGATAGGCTCTATCATTCCAAGGAATGGGCTAACGAGGAAAATAAGATAATTGGCAAGAAAAATTACGATAATATCATAGATGTAATTGACTCTTTTGGCAGATTGAATGAGCCTGTCAGTTCTTACAGTACAAGAGTGTTCACTCCCTCAGGTAAGATTTTGACAGAGCTAGCCAAAGGTTGGCCTGTAGAATTACAATACAAATGGCTTAAAAGGCGTGTGGTTGGTGTGTATGATATTATTGACCAAACATTTTCTAATAAAAGAGCCCTTTTGGTTATCTTTAGTGATTACATTGTATTTTTAAGTATCACTGATTATGAATTATACTATACAGATGATGGTTCGAATAAACCTTTGATTTCTGATATTTTAATGAACTCTCTGATAAATGAGGTTGCGTTGCCATCTAAAATACCGAAGTTAAATGTTCAAAATTATTGCTACATTGGAGATGTTTTGGTTTCAATATTCGATAATGATACAATTAGATTTGACGCTTTAAGACCAGATGCTTTTTCCATTTCATGCAAGTTGGCCACAATGAAAGAACCTATTGATGCGAAAAAAGTAGCAGCACTAGTGACCAAAGCCAAGATTTTGGAAAAAGATACAGCTTTTCATTTATTTAAAGCATGCAGGGATGACATCAGTCTGTACTCAACAGCTCATGAATTAGAAGCATACAATAACGAAAAACTAAAATCTAAATTTGCTTTATTTCTAAATATTAAGCCAGCCTCTCAATTCTTAAGCCTTTACAACCTACACTTTGCTGTGTTTGCCAGTTTTGTGGGCACGGACGATACGAATAAAGTTAGGCTGAGTGTGATAACCAGGAGTAATAAAGATACTGTGAAAACTTTAGAGATTTTTCCTGATAATATTGTTGATTCTATAATTGGGCAGTTATCAACCGAATATCCGCTGTGTTATTCATCAATCCAATCTTCATTAATTAAGGAGCTTTTTGCAGTTACTACCTATTTAGCTAACAGCATAGGAAAAGTAGGCGAGAAAGAGCACACCTTACGTGAAGCTGCTGCTATAGTTAAAGACAGTAATAAATCATCCAAAACTAATACCCTCGTTAACTCAGACGCAGAAAAAAAGCATTCAAAAGCCAAAGATATTGATGCAAAAGCTAGTAAAAAGATCAAAAAGAAAACAGATAACTCCACACAAAAAAGAATATCAAAGATACCAGAGAGTAAAAATGTTATGAACTTAAAGCCTCAAGAAGTTAAGAAAAAAAGCTTAATTGAGAAACTAAAATCCATTTTCAAATCAAAACGCAGGAGCAAAAAAGATATTAGTGGGCCGATCGTTGTTAATTCGAAAAGTTACAGTTCGAAATCTTCCTTACCTCATAAGAAAAACAACTCACCCTTACCTATTAGTCCGAATAAAAATATATTGGCAAATACTAGAAGTGAGAAAAATTTGAATGCGAAGAATTCAAGTGGGAAAAATCCTGGAGTGAAAAGCAATGATGACGCCGAAAATTTGAGAATCAGTTCTGTTGTCCGTGATACAACATACGATGCATCTGGCGCTAGATTCCAATATACGCCTAGAATAGGTGATTTGTCAAAAGAAAAAACTGAGGACATTGCTGAACCCCATACGCCAGATGAATATACACAGCTATCACAAATTCCATCCCCTCACATTGCTGAAAAACTATTTCTTCCTAAAGAATCCAAAATTCATGAGCCAGTTGATGAAGTTAGTGAACATGAGGATATTGCTGGGGATATAAGCGCTCTTACACAATCCACTTCACAAGAAAACGTTGAAGTACTTTCGGCAGGACAATCAGGTAAAGAAAAAGATGTCAGTAAGAGAGCTCATAATCAAAGTCAATTATATAACTCTGATCTTTTTGAAGACTTTGTGCCTCCAGGAAAGGAATGTGGGCATAACATTGAAATTAAGCAAGCTTCTGAGGAGTTATCTGATGACAATCTACCTACGGAGAAATCTAGTACTCAAAACCAATTGCACAACGTAGAGAAAAATAATGCTGTAACATTAAATTCAGGCGAAGATAATACTAAGGAAAAAAAGAATGGGACTTTTCATGCTGGGAAGCAAGATCCTTTTGTTGATATAGCCAATCCACCTATTGTACAAGAAAATATAGGAGTTTTGCCCAAAAAATTAAACATTTTCCCCACAATTCCAAAATTAGCTCCAATCAGTCGTATGGAGTTTACCAGATCACCATCTTTGATAGAGTTATTTGAGGGAATGAGAGTTGTGCTTGATGAAACAGACGCTCACTACAACTGGAAACGTCTTTCCAGTGAGGTTTCTTTGAATCAAAAATATATAACCAACTCAGGAAATACCCCAGAAAATAATAATAATTTCAGGAACTTTGCACATGCTGCAGCCTTCAACTTAGCAATCCCTAAAAATGTAGAAACTATTGTCATTCCAGATGAAAAGGCTGAGTTAGAAAGTTCGCATTCGACGAATGGTACGCTCAAGACTGGAGATGACCACTCAAAAACTACTGTCCCTTCTGTAGAAGAGGTGAGTGAAGAGGCAGTTGGAAAGAGTCCACTAAAACATGAGGAAAACCCGTCCCTCGCAGCAAATGATACTAATAGAGATAGGGCCTTGGATAGCGAACGCAAATTTAAAGTCATCAACACTTCTCCCACAAGGTACTCAAATATTGGTAGTTCAGAGAAACAATTAGCAAGTACGACCTCTGAGACAGATTTTTCAAAAGCCAGCTTTGAAAATCCTGAAGACCTTCAATTATCTATTGCAAGAGACATCTCGTCTCAGAAATTGTCAGTAGATACCACAACAAAGATGGTGCCAGATTTCTCTTTCCTTACTGAGATGAATAGAGAAGTGACGACCCGTTTATTCGAATTAAATTTAGCTTCACAAGAAGACGTTAATGACGAAGAGTACTACACACCTACGACCAATGCACCCAAGGAGAATATGGCTGCATCAACGTCAGACCAGGTTGAAACTGAAAATGAAACTAGCATTGGATTAGATGTGGCCACTGGGCTTGAAAATGATCTTGCAAAGATAAGAGAAACCTCAGAGACACATCCCGAGGGGGACAAGTCGCAAAATGTGGCTACTGAAGAATCGCAAAATTTTTTAGAAGACTTAGAATTCAGTTCATTTGCCATGACTTTCGATAATTCATTATTTAATCAATACAGTTCTGGTTTGCAAGAGGCTACGCTTACTCATAATAGTTATGAAACAACGAAAATTTTAGATAACATACCAGAGTTACCAGCAGAGAAGGAAGGACCCGTAGTATACACACTAACTAATGATTTGTTCTCTAGTAATGACATTAGGATAGGTATAAATCAAAAGGCAGGATTTATGGACAATTCAAACGATGCGGAAGATCCAATTTGGGTATCGCCTAGCAAATTAGACTTTGATGATATAACCAGAACTCACGTAAGAACACTTGGGGAAAATATTAAGGATCATGCAATAACTAGAAAAAACACGAAGCCAGATCCTCCATCGAATAAGCTAGATGACTCTGAATTGAAGCATGATTTATCTTATGCATTTCTGGCCAACCTTGTTCAAACTAGCGAGTTTGATGAAATTGAGGAAGAAAATTACAATGATGATAAGCCTACCAGGTTGCAGTTCAAGAGTTAGAATATAGTCGATATTAGTTATAACTGCACTTTTTTATATTCTGTCATAATATGGACATTTCAAAAATAGATCATTTTTTTCTTATTTAAACTAACTTTATATATGAAAAAAAACATACTTTGTATACAATTAACTATATATATGTGTGTAGATGTATGTGGGAAAGCGTTTGGGGTGTAGTTCATCTATTTGCGTTGAGCATATGAGACAGATAGTTCATTTCCCCCATAATTATAGTCATTTAACTTTTCCATTGCCGTCTCAGCATAATCCATATCTTCATATTCCACAATTGCAACCCCAGTTGGTGAGCCAGTTTCATCAAATTTCAATTCAGCATGCACAACGTTACCAAGACTTTCAACTAGATCATATAAATCATCAATTGAGGTTGCAAAAGGTAAATTACTTATATAAACTAAATTAGTTTTCTCACCTCCACCGATAACGCCCTCCGTGAATGTTGAACTTGGTTTTTCAGATGGAACCTCATTATAGTCAATAAATTCATTTTCATTTGAAGTCTCATTTATTTGATTGAATTTTCCCTCCCTTACCTCTAAAATTCTACCATTCCAGTCATATCCATTGAATCTATCAATGGCACTGTACATTTCTTCTTTTGTAGCGTAAAACACATTTCCAAAACCTCTTGAGTAACCATTATAATCTAGCTCAATGTCGGCTCTTAATACATCACCACTTTCTCTGAATAAATCTTTTAGATCTTGCCATGTTGCGGAATAAGGTAAATTTATGATGAACACTTCGTAACCTTGAGGAAGTGATTCTTGTTGATGTGATAATGGTTGTGCTCTAGGGAATTTATTTTGATTTGGAGGAGGGGAATCAGGTTTTAAAAAAATATTACGACCCATAAACATGGTATCATTAAGTTGATTGATCGCTTCATCCACGTCGGCAGTGTCCTCGAACTCTACAGTACCCATACCTTTTGAACGACCATGAGAATAATAGATATTTGCACTAATTACTCTACCAATCGATGAAAAAAGATCTCTTAAGTCATCACCTGTACAATCAAAAGATAAATTGCCAACGAAGACGCTGTTGTCGTAATTCTTATCCTCTGCAATTCCTGATTCACCAAGAGCATAATTTGGCTCTCTTCTTTGGAATCTCGGTGCTCTAGATCCACGGAAACCACTGCCGCCACCATAGCTTCCACGATATCCAAAACCTCCACGACCTCTCCCACGGAAACCGCCACCACCACGGCCTCTTCTTGGATGGAAACGTCTGCTTGATTCGTAGTCACGTCCATGATAACGATCCTCGTTGTATTCCGGATAACGACGTGAAGGTGATCTTGATCTGCTTCGCTGATTACTATTTCTCTGATATAAAAGGAAGAAAATAACCCCAAATAAGAATGGAGCACGTACAATAAATATTAGTAAAATAGGTACTAGGTTAGAAAAAAAAACTATCATTAAATCATTACATAAAGGTGGCACATCTAATTCAATGCCCCCAAAAAAAAATTTTCAATTCATTGTGCAATTGAAACTTGAAAAAAAGCCCACCACCTGTAACCTGTCATAAATGAAGTAATGAATAATTAAATGTGAAGAAAACATACGTATCCCAATGGTTCGTCCATTTCCAATGTCAGTAGTCAATTGGTAGATTCTACCAATGGAAAATGTTTCTTCAAGAGTTCACAGTGTGTTTTTTTTCTTTCTGCTTCAAAGTTTTCCCACATCAAAAGGCTTTCGGAAAAACACAGTTCGTTCAGTATGATAAATTATACACTATTTCTTCATTGGCGATGCAGAGATCATTGGCATTGGCAACACCAATTTCCTGGTTACTTCAGTTTCTTTGTCGACTTCTTCTTCACCGTCGAATCTCAGTCTACAGGTTCCATCTCTTTTACTTCCGATTACAACAGCCGGATAGAAGGTGGTGGTTTCCGGATATCTCGCCAACACTTTTGATCCAGCAGGATAGTTGACAATCTTGCCCTTTGTATATTTCACATTCACATTTGGTATTGCGATAATATCTTTCCAAGTGCATTTGAACACTTTGCCAGTGTTTCCTAACTCGTCAGGTTCTGGATCCCGTACTTCAAGTCTTGTCCCATCGCTCGAGATCTTGATGACTTCACATTGAAACCACTCTCCATCACCACCTCTCTTGGGCCTATATGCCACCTCGGAGCCGACTTTGATTGTCTCCACAGGGTTGTATTGACTTACCCAATACTGTTTGGCCTCAGCATGTAAAGATGTTGGCGTGTTGTTCCTTGTCGTAGGCATTGACACGTCTTCAGCCGTTCCTTCCTCAGGTTGGTGTTCGTTTTCATAATCCAGTATTGTTTGTAAATTAGATCTAACTCTATCCAATAGCTTGTGAGCCCTCGTAATATTTTCCATATGTTCCTGAAATTTCTCAATATTGCTGTTCAACTGTTCGTTGGGTAAATTTTCAAAGTTGATTCTTTTCGTATTCACATCATCATCAAATTGAGTCACTTCATTTGCATTATATATATCCTGTAATGACGACACTACTGACTCCCATTGACCATCCATTATGCGTCTTTTGACCCGTCTGTCTATCTGTACTTATTGCTTTATTCGAACAATTTCAAGCTATCTGCAATAAACAATTTTGAAAAATGACAAGAAAAATCGGCTATTCTGTAAAAGTAGATTACCCGGCCTGTTTATCAATTAAGTTATGCGTCAGCAACTGCAAATTGTAGTAAATTTGTTCAATGAGCAAAGTTATCAGATGAAATTCTTGACTGTCATGCAATGAATTTTTATAGAAAGTTTATAAATGGCATTAATGTCGTTTTTGTTAGGGTGTCTTTTCTCTTAATCTTGAAATTATTACGTCATTACGAGCCCTCCATCGAGTTTTATTTAAAATGAATTGTAAAGAATATTCTGTACCGATTACTTTCAAAGATAGCAGCCTTTGTAGGTAATAAAACTGCTTTTCGCAGATAATTTGAGGAAAGAATGGATGAAAGGGTAAGGATTTCTAGTGGCTTTCAATAAATGCATCATGTGCTTTTGTTAAAGTGTAACACAAAAAAAAACATTTATATATTATACAGTTATTGTTTTAGTGTCTATTTCCTTGAGCCTATTGATTGTTTGATGTTCATATGGTTAGTGATGAATTATCTATTATCATAAACTATTCTTTCTAAAACTAATCGTTAAAAATAAACAAAAAAAATAATCAAATGGGTTCATTTACAAAGCAATCTTCAATCAATACTTTGAATAGGTAACGTATGTTTGCAATAAGGATATTTGTAACAGAATGTATCGCTATGGATTATTTTCACTTTCTCCCCATACAGGAATTCGTTCAATTCCTTAACTCATCGCGGAGGAAATGAAAAATTAGAGAACAAATATGGTCGGCTCCATGACTGTTAAGAAGTTTATATACTTTATATACTTTACAGTCTCATTTTCAAAAATTTTAGAAGTTGTCCATTAGCTTTTTTTCATGTAGAAGCATCATTATAAAAACCGTTATTGATAAAAACTCTAAATGAGCATTTGATAGTTCCTGCTACTATTTATCAAAAAAGTGAGGAGTTGGAAAAAGTGATGCTTCTCAATATATAGGGTAAAATATCAAAATATTCCTGTTGGATTTTTTTTTTCAGAGATGAATGTATTTCCGGTATAGTAAAGTATACCTTAAATTAAAAATTAAAAGAACAAAAATTAATAGGGCGTGTGGTCTAGTGGTATGATTCTCGCTTTGGGCGATTCTTAAGAAAAACTTTGGAAATAAATCACAAACATGCGAGAGGCCCTGGGTTCAATTCCCAGCTCGCCCCGATTAATATTTTTATATTTTTCAATACAGAACAATATCTATTTGAAGGGCAAGTTTTATCTCAGTCTGTGAAAAGAGCACTGTTCCAAATTTCCGTAAGCTATCAGTGGCATTTACTATCTTTATTCCGCTTTCTGCATTTTGTTTATTAACAAATACTGATATTATATAATTGCATAATTAAACTAACCTGGAGGTAATTGAGAAATATCTACAAGGTCACTGATCTTACCTTCAGTATCTTCGTCTATATCATCATGTTTTGACTTTAGTCGGGTTCTTGGTAAGGCCATCATTCCACTTCTTATACATTCTAACACACCAAATGGTTCAATTAATTTCAAAAAAGCTGAGATCCTTGATGGTTTAGCAGCTAATTCTACAATACAACTTGATTCACTTATGTCGACCACTCTTGCGCCGAAATTCTGGGCTAATTGAGTCACATCATTTAGGTGCTCATGTTTCAATCTCAATACTTCACTAGGTACTAAGTTTGAAGGATGGAATTTTTGCTCTCTAATCTTTTCTACCAAAGATTTCTCGTTTTCATTAGTTGCATTCTGATGATGGTGCAATAATAAGTCCTCAAAATATTCTGAACCTAACAAAGAAACCCTTGCTAACATTAATTCTCTTTTGACCATTTCAGAATTTGTATAGTTTAATACCGCATATACCGGCACCAAATCTTCAATCTGTCTTCTGGCTTGTTCAATAACAGAGTCTTGGCCTTTTAATACAATTGTCATCCTACTTAGATCTTTAACTTCTGTATTACAAACAATGAGAGAGTCAATATTAAAACCTCTACCGGCCAAAGTACCAGAAATCTTGGAAAGAACACCTGGTTCATTTTGAACTAAACAGTTTAATACATGTGGTTTTCTTGGCTGTGTAGAAGGAGCTGGTGTCTCATAGATTATCGATGATACAGCGCTATTTGCATCCCATGTAGGGGTCTCTAACGTTGGTAAAGGTGGTTTTGTGGAGTGTTTATGTAGCTGTTTATATGCTAAAGCGGAAGTCGATGATGAACTTTGACGTATGAGCGTCTTGGGCAATATAGTCCTCAACATCATAGGCTTATCTTTCCCTTCGGTTTTCTTCTTCCAACCGTATTTTATTAACCTTTTCTTTACACATTTATATAAAAATTCAATTTTCAATGCGGTCAATGTAGAAGAAGAATAGATGAGACCGGTTGCGGTCTTAGATGAGTCACATTAATATCATTCTTCCAATATGTTATATAATTTGCGGATGTGGAATCTAACGAGAAATTGTTCTCTGGACAAATTTCTGACTGTCTTGACAAACAGATCTAGTGTTAAGATGCCCTTATTCAATAGATTAACACATAATTTAATTGAATCATCTAGTGCATAATCTTTGCAAACCATATCGTAGATTTGTTTCATAGCGACAGTTTCGTGGACTATCACATCATCATAGACTTTATTTAATTGCTTATCTTCAAATTTCTTAAGATCATTGATCTTTTCATGTAATTGAATCGAATAGTTTTTGATTATATTTTGGAAATTTTCTATAGAATTAGTCTCAAAATCCAAATTATTTTTGATGCTTGTTACTAAATTTGAAGTATCAAACCTGTTTAATTCATTTGTGATAAGATTCTTTTCATTTTCACTAATGACACCTATTAAATCATTCAAATTTGACAGTATGGCATCATGCGAATTTGTTCTTTGTTCTTGGTCCATGAAATCAGGAACCTCTGAATGTTCTTTCTTGTTAACTTTGGCAACTCTTGCCAATTCTACTTTTGGACTATTCGTGACGGTGGGTCTTGTAGGTATCTTTGACGGTGTATTTGAAGGTAATCGTTCTGGTATAGGGGGTGGCGAAAGGACCTCATTACGACGAGTATGACCAGGTGGTAATTCTGGCAGAGGTGGGGGTGTAGCATCCAATTTTAGCTTTTGCAATTGGTGCGATATATCATGAGGTTTTGGTGGTAGTATTGGAGGTGCTCTCTCTGCTATGAATAAACTTTCATGATCTAATATATTTAGCAGACCCATTAAACAGTCATGTAAAGTACATTGAGGCTTTTCGAAACACGGCAAGTAGATGGTCCCATTAGAATCGACATGAGGACCTAGATTTATTTTCAATTGGGTACCCAGGGTTTCCATGTTAATATTTACAATTGGATGCTCACTTGGATAATTTACTGGTACCCATATGAGAAAGGGGACTTGTAAATTGGTGACAGTGTTCGTAAAATCACCGTATATACATAGTAACAGATTTGACTTACCTTGGTAATCTGTGAAAACTCTGGTTCTTGGTCTTAAATTTTTGAAATGAGATAAAATAAGTAAAGAATCGTTAAATATCTGTCTAGAGTTATTTGAATAGATTTGGTTAGAAACTTGGAATAACCATTTAACCACCGAATCTGGGATACCAGTGTTATTATTAGACACAGACATAGGCTAATGGACCTTTGTAGTGTATTTCTTGTATTATTTATAAATTTTTATAAAAAGCGACGATGGGCTCTACTTTTAAATCTTACAAAATTAATTGCTACTTTCACTACTAAGAAAGATAGGAAACAAGAATGAGCTTGTATGTACTATATGGCACAGTTGATGAGGCTGTTTAGCAACATGTTTATGGATACTAACATGATACTGATGAGGACAGTTATACGGTTGTTGGAGTGTTGTTGGTAGTCGTAATTTCCTCCTGTATATTTTGGACGATAGCACCAAAGGAGAATCAAACGTATGTAGGAAAATGATAGTATGAGTACTGAATGTTATTGGAAGAAGAAGGATACTAACATGAATTGAATACAGTGTTTGGAGGAGTACTGTGATCCTCTCCATGGCCATGATGTACCTGATGTGGGCCATAACGTATTTGTGCCAACTGCATCCATTAGTATTTCCAAGACGTTCAGATATGAGAGCTGAATAATAACAAGATTTGGTAGTTGACTAATAATAAGACACGAGAGGGGAAATAGCAAGATGTGCAAGCGATCAGTGCTCACCGGTGCAACTATGTAAAACAATAACTAACTAATTAAATAAATAAATGAAATGTATGCATACACCTATTAATATGGATTACACGTGAACTAATCCAAATCATAGACAATATACACGATAGCCCAACAGAGAAAAACCGTTATAATTGTATCAGTTTAAAGAACAGTCATCTCTGCCAGCTTTATCTTCTCCTTAAACAGAACCCATTATTCCATGGAGACAATACGAACGTGGGGCAGAAGTAGGAGATTCTCACACAGTCCATCAACCATGACGACTGTCATACTACGATCTGTGTGTTGATGATTCTTTAAATCAATTGAAGAGAGAAACGTTCAAAACTTCGATGCAATCAAATTTTTTTACATTGAGCTCTTTATATAGAAAAAAAAAGAGGATCCGGGTAGCATTGAGGGCGGCTTTCAAAAGAGAGTGGAATAAACAAGAGATGTTTGAAGATTGTTTAGGTCTTGATGAGCGAGAGAGTGTGAGTGAGATGAGTACATGGGGCGTGTTTACCATGCTGTTGCACTGGTGCAAGACTTATACGGTTGATATGGCTGCGTATTTGGTGGTTAATGTGTTGTTTGTTCCATTAAACATTGCCACAGATTTATTCTTCCGTCTATGTTTACTACCATTCAATTTGATTTTGAAAGTGTTCTTGCTGGATTCTCACGCAGATTTGACGAGGATATTCAAGAATCAACTCTCGCTTTGGAATAATTATATCATAATACTGACCACCATACAATATTTACTCGTCGTGCTGATCTTTACTCTCGTAATGGGGATCATGACAGGTTCATTCCTATCCTTATGCCATGCTCTGTTTAGGATACCGAACATTTACATCCATATCAATCTCAATCTTTTCAAATGGCTCAATATCAAACAATCTTCAAAGACATCACCATCAGCTGATGATATAGATGACCAAGTCTCTGACAAATCCCCATCGGCTACTCCCCTAGCATATAGATTCCCTCATAGGCACACAAATACAGGGTCTGCCACTAAGAATGAAATCATGCAAATTGCATCGAAGCTACCAAGCGATTTCTTTAATAGAGAAGATATTAATCAAGATTTTACGGGCTACCAGACTCCGTTACATTCAAGGTCTAACTCGATATCCATGTCGGATTCGTCAATGACAATGCTCTTCAACGATGATTCGATGAATGCCAACACGTTGAGAACAAGTGAAACCACTGTAATTAACAGGAAACCGATCTTGAAAAAAGGCTAAACTGGTTGTTTTTATAACTTACACATGATACAGAGAGTGGAAAAAAATAAATAAAAAAAGGAACTAACAACACAACTCTGCCATCACAACGTCGTACGCAAAACGCAAAGACAATATAAATGTATATATGCATACCGTATTTAAAAGGACTCTAATGGATTCGTATATTAATAGATTACAAACTAATTTCAATAAATTTTTGAAAACAAAGTTTTATGTTAACGCAAACCAAATACAAATATTGACAAATCCTACAGATTTTTATAATCATTTGAAATTTAAAATACTTCATTCAAAAGATAGAATTTTCCTATCGTCACTATATTTGGGGAAAAATGAAACTGAATTGGTTGAAACTATTTCGAAAGCTTTGAATTCAAATCCTAATTTGAAAGTTTATTTACTTTTCGATGGACTACGCTCCACTAGAGAAAAAAACTTCTCTTCTGCCACCTTGCTGTCAAATCTCATTGCCAAACATGATCATGATAGGGTGTTTGTATCACTTTATTTCAATCCTAGCTTTAATTCCAGCATTTGGAAAGATAAATTGATTCCTAAGAGATTCAATGAGATCTTCGGTTTACAACATATGAAATTTTATGGATTCGATAACGATTACGTTATGCTATCTGGAGCTAATCTGTCTGATGACTATTTCAAAAATAGGCAAGACAGGTACTACTGTTTCCAATCCACTGGGCTCAACAATTATTATTTCAGATTACATAGATTGGTGTCCTCATTGTCTTATAAATTATATCCAAATAAAAATTCTAAAACTGGTTTCAATCTTAGTTGGAATTCAGAAACTGTTCCTGAGCCCATTGCATTGAATAAAAGAAAGTTTCTAAAATATTCTTCAAAATTACTAGAGAATTTTATGAATCAAGAAATCAAGCAGCAAGATGATGTCAAAAATAAGGACACAATAGTCTATCCAATTTCATCATTTGTCCCTTTGTTTCATAAATATCAGGATAAATCAAATGAAAAAATCTCGATAATGTCAATTTTTAATACTATCCAAAAGACTGATAATTTAAACTGGGTTTTTACTACGGGCTATTTCAATCCAATCAAATCTTTACAACGTATTCTAATTAATTCTCAAGTATCAAATTCTCATGTGATAACTGCTTCGAAATTTGCTAATAGTTTCTATCAATCTCGTGGAATTTCAAAAGATATACCCAACGCTTACCTTTATTTAACATATAAATTTTACAAAAATGTGGAGCGCAATGACAAATTGGACCAAATTCATATAAAAGAATGGCAGAATGGTATAATACACCAACCAAATGGCTGGTCGTATCATGCAAAAGGTGTATGGCTCTTAGATCAAATAAGTAAAATGCCATTTTTAACTGTTATCGGCTCATCAAATTACACTAACAGATCATATTCATTAGACTTGGAGACAAATTTAGTATTAATAACCACAGATACCGGGCTACGTGAAAGGATGAATGATGAAGTTCAGAATATCCTCAATTATTCGGAGGATATCCAGTTACGTAAACTAAAGATCAATAATAATGTTAAAATTTTAACTAGTATATTTAATAGATTACTATAGTTTTATTATTGTATAAGAATTGCTGCTGATATAATACTATCAGCATATTAATTAATCTAATTAATGTCACAAAGAGGACTTCACTATTGAATGGTAGTTGAAATTGAAAATTATTCTTGTTTTCCACTAATATTCCCAGGACTATTATTATATTAGATATGATGGAAAATTTTATGAAATTAATCGACATACCTTTACAACTTCTTGTCATCCAATTGATACAGATTTGTGGCCACAGACTACCAATCTTGAGCAACTGGGTCAGGGTCCACGTTATATCAAAATGATCTAGAACAAACAATTTACCGGACTTTATTTTAAATATTATTATGATGCTTACTACAAAAAGAAGCCAAAATGTTCCAATAACAATTCTACAAATTGTAGAGTACCCCTGGAATTCATGTTTTGTCCTATAATACAAACGTAACTGTCTATCTACTAAGAATAATCCAACGAGCCTTGATACTTCTAAAATTATTAAAACATTTGAAATCACACTTGATAATGATTCAGTTTCGAACCAAACAGGATACCTCAGCATTAACTGAGATCTGGCGGTTGTATTGAACTGATAATTAGTCGAGTAATATATAGATGCGATGCATATCAAAGTCTCCAATATATAGTAATCATACGAGATGCCGTATATTGACTTATGCAACCTATTGAATCGTATTTGTGATTGAAGAGCAAACACATTCAGCAACTGCGATATGAATTGTGTTAACCTTAGAATCATTAAATGGCTTTTTATTTATCACGTAGTGAAGAAATTTTTCGAACTGCTTTATTCCGTATATCTTTTATTTCATATTGATTAAATGTCAAACGATGACATGGATAATGAAATTGCACCGTCTTTTATGTACTGAGAAAACCCATTGTGACCAGCATTCTATCCAAACGAAGACATACTTTTGAATCTTGCGTTCGAACTTCTGTTTCCCTTATCGAGTACATGACACTAGTCGATTACATAATTACAATTTATTAAATACTAAATGAGATGAGCTACAAAGAAATAGTTAACATGGCTAGACGTGCTATCGTACGTTGAAGCTGATCAAGGTAACTCGTCCATCCTGCAGTAGGCTGTAAATACCTCTTTAGTATTTGTACACTCCCGAGTGTCAGAAGTATCATGAGAGCGGAAAGAGTATTGGACCATAAACCCGCCGCAGAGATGATCTTCTAACGTATAGTAAAACTCAGTGCTACTTCAAGCATTATCGTCATATCTATATATGTGAACTATCTTTTTCTTGCCATTTGACTTCATGTCATAATAATTAGGGTGCACTAATTAATAAGCGATTTATTAGTGACACCCCAAAACTAACAAAATTCTATATAAAGAGAGATGTGAATAAAACGTTGGTTTTGGTCAGCAAATGTCGTAGTAGCTAAAACCAAGTCAAGATGAAGTTATTAGATTTAGTTGATAGCTCGAATGAAACTAGAGTTAAGCTGACACCCGAGAATAAGGATGATCTTTTTACAATCTATCAGATAATTGATCCAAACGATGAGATTATCATAAAGAAGCAGTTTAAACAGTCTGATTCCGATAAGAGTGATCTATTGTCCATGCGTCTAAAGATTATTTCTTTCGAATTTGACATAAAGGATGAATACTTACGGTATAAGGCAATAACTGTGCCGATGGGTGGTAATCAAAAAACAGATTATCCTATTGGGAAATTTATCAGTTTCAATATCGTTTATAACCACGTAATAACAATCTTTAAGGATGAGGATAATAAATTGAACAAGTATGCTAAGAAGTTGATCAACGAATCCATTGAAGATAATTTTGAAATCGGTGCAATAGTATTACAAGATGGGATTGCCCATATCTGTGAATTGAATAGTCTTTCAGTGGTGATGAGACAAAAAGTTTCAGTAAATAGCAAGAAGAAGAAAACTACTGAAAATGAAGTTGAAACACAAGAATTCTACCAAGTAATTTATGATTCCATGTTAAATCAATTAAGTTTGAACGATTTGAAATGTTTCCTAATATGTAGTCCTGGTTTCTATGCAGAGACTTTGTTCAAATTTATAGAAAAGAAGGCTACTGAGACAAATAATACTGATATTTTGAACAATTTAAACATCTTTGTCGTGGCACATTGTTCTAACGGTTATCTACAGGGAATCGATGAAGTTTTGAGAAATCCAAAGTACACAGAAGTTATTGGGGATACAAAACTAATCAAGGATGTCAAACTTTTCGGTGAATTTATGGAACATTTAAACCTTGATGACTCCTTTGCATGGTATGGCGAATTTGAAATATTTAAAGCCGTTGAACAAGATGCTGTTGAAACACTTTTGATGACAGACACAATGATGAAGAGTAATGATATACATAAAAGAGAGAGATATATGGACTTAATTGAAACTGTTGAAAATAATGGTGGCAAAGTTGTCATCTTCAGTTCATTGAACGGAACTGGTGAAGAATTAAATAAGTTAGATGGTATTGCATGTATACTAAAGTACGCTTTACCAAATCTTGATGAGGATTATGATGAAAACGACGAGAAGGAAAAGGAAGAAGAAGAAAACTAGCATTATTTTTAAATTAATTATTTTACTTGTCATTTTTACATAATATCATTAATTTAGAACAAAAATAATTAATACTTACATTATATATAAAATAATTGGAGCTTTAATGTTGATACATTGGGTTATTTTGCATTTGAGTGGAAGCACGATTGTTAGCATTTTCCTTCAATGCAATTAATTGTCTTGCTCTGAATTTTTCATAATGAACAAACGCGGTAGTCTCGATCAAATCTTGTAGATGAGTTCTAATTAAGAATTCTCTTAAATAGACAAATTCACATTGATTTATATCTTCAATATTAATTGCACCCCAACGCGTTTTTCTGCCTCTTACTAATTCACCGTTGATTTCAATTTCCTTTTCTGAACCAACGACAGCGAATGGAATTATTGATCTTATACTACTATTTAATCCTAATTCATCTTCTGTTAAATCTTCTGAATCGTATGGATAAATGTTCAAACTATGTTTCTTGAAGTCGTCTTGTAAAAGCTGTCTAAATGATTCTCTTTCATCAATTGTTAAAGTGTCAGCTTTACCAATAACTGGAATAACATTAGCAACTTCTGTTAGACGTTTCAAAGTAGCAACGTCTAAGGGAGTAAGACCTTTACCTTTAGAAGATAATGAAGGTTCTAAAAAGTAGAGAATGGCATGTACTCTTGTATCCTTAATAATTCTTTCCCTTTGTGCCGTTAGTTCTTTACGTAAATATTGTGAATGTTGTTCTTTAATGTATTTAACAATAGGATCCCAGACTTTATTATTGTTTATTTGGTCGCCAAAGCCTGGAGTATCGATGAGATTGATATTTAAACGAACTCTATCTTCGATAAGTGAATGTGATGAAATTTTAATTTCTGTAGTCTTTGAAATTGGCAGCTGTGAAATATCTTCGGCTGATTCAGAATCTATTAGATGAGAGGAGAATAGAGAGTTAATTAATGTACTTTTACCTAGACCAGAATGACCCACGACCATTATATTGAATTGGAAGCCTCTTTTCAAAAGTCTGTGTTCGATTTGGTTTGTGATGGTGTCAAAACCAACGTAAGATGTTGGCTTGACAGAATTGGATGTTTCTGATGAGATAGATGATGCCATGACAGTACGCTTGGGCTGGAAGTCGCTGAGTCTCGTGAACGGTAGATCTAAAACTGCTTGTCAATAATAAATAGTGATTGTTGATATTGTGGCATATCTGCTTAGAAAAAAATTGATCTTACCAAAGTCGAGAAAAATGGCATTAGACGCGTGAAAGACAAAATTAGATTTGTGTTACCCGGAAAAGTATAAATACTACGTAAAACTTCTAACAAATTTGTATATAAAAGGTGGTGAGGACTGCACCACATCATTCAAAGCCTCATAATGTCCCTCAACAGCATATAATATATGAAGAACTGGTCCAATAGGGTTGCGGCAGTTTGATAGCAGCTTTCGTGATGATTCTTTTAACGAGAGAATGGGGTCTTCGTGCACAACGATTGTGGTGCGTGGAGGGTCAAGCCGGCAGAGTCTAGGAGTTTTAAGGAATAGAGAGATCTTCAGTAAAGTTATTACTACAGCTCGTACTTTCAAGTGTGGGTAAGCACTTATGTGGGATGTCGTTAGCTGTGAGATCTAGTGTAATTGAAGTGGTAAGAAGTGTGTTGGTGTTGAAGAACTGGGGGATATTGCTGGCAGCACCAAAGAAGAAGACATCACACAAGAAAAAGAGGCAGAGATTTTTAAGTAATGCCAATAATAACGTCGAATTCAAGAACAATTTGAATCGTTGTCCCTCATGTGGCCATTATAAGAGAAGCAATACGCTGTGCATGTTTTGTGTGAATCAAGTACGTTTCCTTTGGAAGAATCATAATAAACCAGAAGAAATTGTAAAAGAAGTTGATAGAGTAGTTTATCCCGGCAAAAAAGATACTCAATTTATTAAGAAATTGAAAGATAAGGACAGTTATTTGAAAAAGAGAATGAGAACGTTACCAATTGATTAGGATGCAATTGGTAATCCCTTGTAATTAAAAATGATTATTATACAGTATTGATCGTGTAAATAATATAAGAAATAAGTTAATTTATTTGTATTAAAATATTAAAGGTACACAGTAGCAATTTTTGCAGGGAAGAAGACGTAGAAATTATGTTCGCGTATAAATAGATATTATTGTTTGTTTTGCTCATACTTTTTTTCCTTTGATCTCTCTCTTTTTTCTTACATTAGCACACAACAAGAAGTTTTGTTTTCCTCCTTCTTATCACTATCCTTTGCTGGAGCGGCTTCTTTGGTTTGTCTCTTAGCAGCACTAGTAGACTTGTTTTCTTCTTTCTTGACAACAGTCTTAGCAGCATCTTGTACAGATGGGTAGAATTTCAAAGCACTTTCGTAAAAAGTCTTACCTTGGATCTCAGCAATTTTCAATTCAAGGTCGGAAGCAATTCTGGAGCCATCAGCGCCTGCAAGGGTACCAGCGCCCCACGCGGAACCACCGTGAACTTCTTCAATATTGGCTAACTCAGCAAAAGCGTTCTTGTAACCTAATGGGACATAAATGATACCATGGCACGCTAAATAGGATAGACAGTTCTTCACAGTAGATTCTTGACCACCACCGTAAGAAGAAGTGGAGACGAAGAAACCACCAACTTTCCCGTTTAATGAACCTTGAGCCCATAGAGAACCGGTCTTATCCCAGAAGGAAGACCATTGGGCTGGTAAGGTACCGAATCTGGTTGGAACACCGAATAGGAACGCATCGTATTCGGTTAATGTGTTTTCTGTAGCAATTGGGATGTCAGCTGGCTTAGCTGGAGCATTCATTTGTGAAAGGACGTCATCCGATAGAGTTTCTTCAACCCTGTATATATCAGCCTTACCACCGGCAGATTCAATACCCTTTTGAACAGACTTAGCCAAGTTGTCAATGTGACCGTAAGTGGAATATGTAATAATAGCGACTTTAACCATTTTTTATGTATTTATTGCTTTTCCTTCAAGTGATCTATTTTAGTGATAAAATGGGAGAGGAGAAGGTTGTAGCAGATAATTAGGATTATATGATAAACAGTACTTTTTCAATTTTGTAAATGAGCAAGAATCAGAATGAAAGAAGAAAGGAATTGAGTTCTAATACAGCCAGTCAGTATATATATATACTATATGCACAACAAGATAAATCCCTAAAAGAAGAAAAAGAAGGAAAGTTAGACAAGAAAAAAAAAATTTTTTCTCTGTACTTCTTCTACTCTGTTTCTCTACCTTACTCAGTTACGTGTTTTTATTTATATAATATAAGAGATTCACTTAGTAAAAATGATTGATTAATTAGAGAGAGAGAGAAAAAAACTTGGGAGATTCGAGGGGGGGAGGAGAAGGCGTAAGAGGGATTGGACCATGCATGAAGCCACCAGCTCTGTTTTCCGTTTGAAGTTTTGCATCGGTGATATAACTGAAAACTGAGGTACAAATCCCAAATAACGATTTACTTCTTCGAGAAAATGGAAGGAAGATTAAGCACTGAAAAAAGGACTGTTTTCCTCGAGGCCCACCCGCGTGTGGCTTTTTTACCTCTTTTTCGCAGTCTTTCCATTTTTGCCTGGCTCGAAAAAAAGGGGAACCGAGAGCAAAGATGGACGGATGAAGCAGAAAAAAGTTCGAACAATGTTATATTCGAGGCAAAGAGGCCTTAAGAGAAAACTACTGAGAGAGATTGACAGATTAGAATCCATTTTAGGAGGAAAACGGCCAAGACGGGAATTTTCAGGAGACCGTATCATCTGAAAAAGGAATTAGCAGAAGCTCCCTTTTGTCCTCTTTTTTTTTGGCTGGGCAAGTTTTCCGTCTTTGGCCAAGCCGGATCCGTAGAAGCCGAGGGAGATGCAAAGAATTTTTAAAAAACCCATAAGGACCAAAAGAAAATATTATATAATATTTATGTTACCCGTAATTATTAATAACACTACCATTTTTATGTAAAAATTACGTTATGGCTTTTGACGAAGGAACCGTAGGAAAAAAATCTGTGTCTCATTGATTTCCAATTGTCCTGACTAGAGCTTTGTACTTCTCAGTCGATAAAGACTTAGGTCTCTCGATAGGAGCGCCCACTGCCCTGTCTATAATTAATTGTGGTAGTACACCAAAAGCTCTTGCAACACCAAATAGCACCGTATAGAATGATGATTCTGTCAATCCATAATATTGTAATAAAATACCGGAATGCGAATCTACATTTGGCCATGGATTCTTAGTCTTACCATGTTTCATCAATACTTTTGGTGCAACTTCGTATAATGTGGAAACTAACTTAAATAATTCGTAGTCTGGGAAATGCTTCTGTGCAAAATCACGTTGTGCCATATATCTAGGATCTGTCTTTCTCAATACGGCATGTCCGTAACCAGGAATCACTCTACCGGAGTTCAATGTATCCCAAAGATATTTTTCAATGGTTTCCTTAGTATAATCTCCATTCACTTCCTCTCTTAGTTTAAATAACCATTCCAATACCTCTTGATTGGCACGACCATGTAGTGGCCCCGCAAGACCGTTTAATCCAGCAGCAAGCGAAAGATAAGGTGACGCTAATGAGCTACCAACTAAATGTGTCGTATGTGCAGAAACATTCCCGCCCTCATGGTCAGAATGAATCGTCAAATATAATCTCATCAATTCAATAAAGTCATTATTGGTATATCCCATCAAATGTGACAAATTCTTACTATAATCAAAATTTGTATCCATGGTACCTACCCTGCCGTCTTTAAACACGTTACGATAAATCTTGGATGCAATTATAGGTAATTTACCAAGTAAGTCCAATGAATCTTCAAAAGTATAGCTCCAATAATCCTTCTTATTGACGCCTTGTGCGTAAGCTTTAGCAAATTTTGATTCACTTTCTAATGCTGTCACGGCCATAGATAATTGAGCCATAGGATGTAAATCTCTGGGCAAATTATCTAACATTTGAACGACATGATCTGGTAATTCTGATCTGGAGGCAATATCATTTGATAATGCTTTCACTTGTTCTAAGCTAGGAATTTCGCCAGTTAGTAGTAACCAAAATAAACCTTCTGGTACAGGTTCTGCTGAACCTTCTACTTTTGGTAACAATTTCCTTATCTCTGGAATAGTATAACCCCTAAACCTTATACCTTCTTCAGGATCCAGTACTGACCCCTCCCAAACCATACTCTTAATACCCCTCATACCACCATATGCTTGTTCTAATGTAACTTTGTCGATTACAGTCTTCCCATACTCCTTTTTGAAAGTCTTAATCTCTTCAATCTTTGATGGTATTTGTTCAGAGAATTTATCTTTTAATGTTTGGTTCGAATAATGTCTCGATGCCAATGATAATGACCTATACAAGGATGTAGTTCTGATTTTTGTGGATCTAACTAATAGTGTTTGTGACATGGCAAGCAAACAGAAGATTATGTACGTATCCTGTTTTCCATTTAAGATACAGGTCTTCTTAGGTTTATTAAGTCTTTTTGTATTTATACAACTTTTACCCCCTCTTTCTCATCGTGTGATGATCATCAAACAGGCTTTTTTTCTATAGTTCTGTAACTAATTGTGATTGGTCGGTCATTCGTTTTTTAAAGGGAAATTCGTCGTTTTTTTTAAAAATCCTTCTCAATAGGCTTTTCAAAATGCTGAACAACTAAATTAAGAGACTATAGCTGATTTTTGTTCCGGAAATAAGGATATCTTTAAAAGCTCTACAAGCATTATACATGTACATAGGTATAAACTCCATGAATACTCTTTTTTTTAATACTGTATGAATGGAATTCATCGACCAAATTACAATATTCCGTTACTTCGGCATCTTTGAAAGTCATTGCTTGGCAGTAAGTCCGCTTCATCGGAGTTTCGAAAAAAAGACGTGTTCTTGCCTAAAAATTACACAATGAGAAGACCATTGGAAAATAAAAAAAAGGTTCTACTTTGTTATATACCTTTATATATACGCACTAATCTCTTATAGGCTATCAGCTGAAAACGTTTGCTAAAAAAATAATTATCTATGCATAGGTATTCACATAAATAGCAATGTTGATAGAAAGAAAAATTACAATGGGGGCGAGCCGGGAATCGAACCCGGGACCTCCCGCACCCTAAGCGGAAATCATACCTCTAGACCACACGCCCTTCAAGTTTTCATCTTGTTGTAACATAGACTGGGAAAATACAACATTAAGCTCTAAATTCGTGTGACTGTTTTCCCAGAATCAAAACCTAGACACCCGCTGTTCAATTGATTAAATTAAATATTTCACATTATTGATTTTGGTTGAATATTAGTGAAAACTTTTCATAGACGCAACTTTTGTCATCTTGAAGAATTCCACACTATAAAAAGGAATTCTTCGTCATATTTGTTCTTAATCTTTTATCTTACTTTATAATTTTATATAATAAAAAAGGACAAGCTATTTGATACGCTTTTAGCTATAGTTATACGATCAGATCGATTTCCACGCTCTCTGTCCCTGAATTAGAATATACACAAGCCGTGTCATATTCTCTCTGTATTATCTGTCTTGTTACCGTATTACACTTACAATACATCTTACGCACATTTCACTTGTTCTTCAATTTTGTGGATTATTCCTTTTCTTTTCTACACAATTCTTACAGAAAATACAACTAGCATTACAATATTTGACAATTGAAAACAATTATTATAAAAATTGAAGACTGTTCCCCTTCGGAAAAGCTAAATGGTAAGACAGCAACATATATTTCACGTTCAATAAGAGTGGCCCATTTAGCTATAATCATATTTATCGAGTAATGTAATAGCCTATACTCTCATAATTATATCGTGGCCATTGCCGTGTTTAACGTTAATGTCGAACTTCTTCATATCGGTACAATTAGCATAAAAGCTGACTTTCAATAAGCACTTCAAAGGTTGTTTGGTTTGGATCAACCTTAAAAAAAATTTAAGGTGGGCCAGTAATAAAGATTATATTCCAAGCTAACTCTAATTTGAAACCTGGTATATTCTAAGAGCTATTAACCTTCCAGAAATTAACTTTTTAATCAATGTAATGGAGTCGATACATAACAAATCAGAAGCGAATTGTAAAATTGCCTTTCCAAATTTCTCGAACATCTCTCAGAAAAATATCGAAATTGAACGATATATTGATAAAACATGTCATAAATATTTTAAGATTTTTGGATAAAGGGTTGAAAATATTATTTTCAATATGTACGCCAAAATTTAGCAATGTGAATTATAACCGAAGAATATCATACATGTGACTACTAGCCCATTTTTATAAGAGAAATTTCTTCGATATTTATTTACATTATAATTTATGTATATTATTTTGTTAGTCCATTGTGTCTCATATGTCTAATTCAGAGCATATCTAAAAGAATAAAGATCTATAGTAACGTGAAGTTCATCTAATGGCCACCTCACCTCTGTTCAGCATACTATACCTATCTCAACCCTTCACACGTTATAGTTGCCTTGTGATACCTTAAGGTGATGTGCCCATTATTTGTATTTCAACTCAACGCTGTTGAAATATTGCATTCACTATGGGTTGACTGCCATATTACCGCCTATAAGAGACACAGTAAGTAACATTAAGCAACAGGTTGTTTACCCTAAAACCTGCAAAAGGGAATCAGTATTCATCTCGATTTATGATGAAAGTAGTTTTCTTGGGCATTACAGGGCAAAGCTAGATCGTCCCATTTATGCATTAGTTTGATTTACACAAGTTATTAAGGCTAATTTGGCTCAAATCTACACATTATACTTGAATCTAATTTTTACTTAAAGAAAACATATCCATCACAAATGCTATATGAACATCAGATTACCAAAGTTTTATCATTTATTTATTTATTTGCTACTATCAGATATTTAATTTGATGTAATGGCCGGCTACAAATACACTGCCTCACAACAAAACTTTAAAAAGAAAGAAGCTATTATGTTCAAATAATATGTGCAGCATCTCAAAGGTAATCAATTACTAAACGACCAAAACTTAGCACATGGTAATGGGACATGACGTATTCCAATATGCCATATCTTCATGTTGCATTGTATAGTATTCCGGTGCTTACAGTTTTACCTCGGGGTGGAAGTGTGGGCTGCTTTGTTGAATGAGAAAAAAAAAAGGTACAGCACGCCTCGCCTGCAACAAACCGTGACTCGAGAAATTCTACTAATGATAGGCGATACACCGATTTCAAAAATTCCATACGTCAAAAATAGTAGTGGTTCTTTATATTACACTTGTCCTTGAAAGACTATATAACATAAATGTTCCCCCCATATTGCACAGTGATCCTTCATTTTATGAGTCCTTAAACGTCTTAAAAATTTCCAACGTTACTAGCTAGAATAATGTCCCATTTTACCAGTAATGTGGCAGCAATAATTGGATCCCCTGCCCTCTTAGAATCTTTCTCCGGCGCATGTAGCCCCAGTTCTAGTACTGTGTACTGCGTACTGCGTATTTTCCCGACGTTGCTAAGCTGTCTTGGTGTAAAACGCTGTAGCATGTACACTGTGAAAATTGGCTCCTCCCTTCATAATAGGAAAAAAGGTGAAAAAATATCATGTCATTTTCAGCCTGACTTTACTGCCTTCCCTTTCTGGTCGGACAACTGAAAAAAATTCCTGGTCTCGGAAAAACCAACTACAGCTTCTTCTTGTTATATGTTCCTTCTCCATAAATAAAAAAAATGAAATCATCTGCGAGATCTTGTCTGTGAATGGGGAAAAACAAGTGACTACACAAGAAAAATAAAACGTCCTCGGTGGAGGACCGGAAAAACTCATGCATCTTAATTCTACGCAAATATAGTGCCGAAAAAACAAGGAACATCTATATACCCCACTTACTTCCAGAAAAAAATTTGACCTCGAGCAATTTCTCCACCAACTCATATTTTCCTCGTTCTGCACATATTTTTTGGCAATTTACTTAACGGAAATTTTTTATCTCTACGTCAACTTCACAGAGTAAAACGACATGTACGCAAAAGATGCTTCCCACTTAGGGAGACTATTAGAAATAACTTGGCTTTTTAGCCGACTGCATGGAAAATTTACAAATAAGACACAGAGTTTTAGCTACACGATAAAAGAGCTATCCCGTAGTTTCTTGGAAAAACTTTAAGCAGCAATTTTCTCCTCTCTTGAAAATGATCCAGTCATTCCGGAACTACACACACACACATTTATATATATAAGAGACAGATGTACTGAAATGAGAAACATTCCGCAAATTTTATTCAGTTATTTGACATTTTCATCGACACTTTACAGCAAACCGAGCATTCAAAATGGTCAAGATTCAATCACCTTTTCCTGCTGACAATGATCAAAGACCATTCAGATGCGAACTATGTCAAAGAGGGTTCCACAGACTGGAACACAAAAAGAGACATGTTCGAACCCACACTGGTGAAAAGCCACATGCCTGTACCTTTCCTGGATGTGAGAAACATTTTAGTAGAAGTGACGAACTGAAAAGACACTCCAGAACACATGCCACAGGTTTACAAAGAAAATCAAGAAAGCCAAGAGCAAAAAGCACTAAAAAAACAGCCTCGAAATTGTCTAGTCCCCCCAGGCAACTGATTGGAAGTAGTAAAGGTAACAGTGAAGAATATGATAGTACAGACTCCGATGGTAAAAATGTTACTTCACCGAAAAGTATGACCTCGAATTTACAAAAACTTACAGAAGTTGCTGTTACAACGCAGTCATCAAACCCCGCTCCCGATGAAAGGAGTTACAATATTACATCCTCTCAACCCTCGATACCCATTGAAAGAAATAGCTCAATATTGTCTTTATATTCTTCTAATCAGCCATACCTTTCGTCAAGTTCCCTTTCGTCAATGGCACAGGCCCCCGTAAATACAACTTCAATGCCAGGGGTACCTTTTCAACAAGGTTCTTCAAACTTTTCTTATCGCTCAAACAGCTCTCTTGGATTGAGTGATATGTCATCTTCAGCTTCGTCAGTCTTTTCGAGAAGTCTGAGGACCCCAATATCAGAGAAGGAGTCATCATATTCCATAAATTCTGTTACAAAGCAAAAGAAGACTACAAAGCCTCTAATAACAGCATTGAGCAGCCCGCAAAAACTGACGCGCCTTCAAGAACATGACCAATGCTGCAATATTCCAATCTCGGCGGCGCTAACTTCCGTTCCTCCAAGGCCTATATCGACCTCCAGTAGTATAGTTTCATTGGGCTCGCTACTGAACAACGATGCCTCACAAGAGGCTGGATCTTTACTATATAAACAGCGTAATGACTCAAATTTACTCTATATGGATACATATAGGGCCCCAACAAGAACACAAGGACATGCAACCTTTCATCTGTCGATGGGTGACGAAGAAGATGATACGGACCATTTCTCTAGGAGTAACAGTAGTGAAGGCAAAATAATGCTCCCTCCAATACGAAATATACTGGAAAATATTCAAATATTCAACGAACAGTAGACCTGGCACATGATAAACTAATCTTCAATTACTATATACTTTTAGTTATTATTAACTCTTTAAACGATATACTGTCACGGTAAACGATAGGTAAACGTTTTTGTTGTTAATTCGGCCAGTTTGTCAGATTTTGAAATAATCTCATAATATTAGCGGGTATTCAAAGGATTAAACTTCAACCTGCCTTTTATAATCTTCGCTGTTGACGTGATTACCATTTTACGGGTGAACTAAATTCCCGTCCAGTTGATTAGAAAGTAAAATATTTATATCTTCTTCAATAGCTTCATACTCTATCAAAGCTATTCATATATAATTTCCGAAAAAAGATTTTGAAATCAAAAGCGAGTGAACAGAAAATTACGGAGATTGATCGTAACATCACCTTTCATTAACAAATATACCTATTCAATCAGTAAGCTCACATATTCCTAACTTAATACACACGTACCATGGACAACAAAGACGCTTCAATGCTGGATGTGAGCGATGCCGTCAATCATAGTGATCCAAACGGAACAGCAGCTTTAACAGAGAGCCTGTCTCAAATGAATGTAGATGGTGCAGGTGAACTGGACCCACAATCTATTACAGGAAGACAGAGATCAAGATCGACGTTAATATTTGATGATGATGACGAAATTTCACCTTATTCAAATCACCACGAGCACGGTTCAGGGGATGTGTCAGATAGCGACAATGAAAGTACTTCCAGCACTAGTGATAGAGATAGCATGAATATCAATGGAAGTGACCAAGAGGTAGAATTCAAAAAAGAAGTTCAGGACCAATTTCATCAAGTTGATCAGCCGCCTGTTCAGCAACCATCAAATACAACAACCTCCAGCAATACTATGGTCCCAGTAGATATTACTTGGCAGCAAGGGGGTACTAAAGCTTATGTTACAGGCTCCTTTACTGGCTGGAGAAAAATGATTGGGTTAGTACCAGTACCTGGTCAGCCTGGTGTCTTTTATGTGAAGTTACAATTACCACCAGGAACGCACAGATTTAGATTCATTGTTGACAATGAATTGAGGTTTAGTGACTATTTACCAACAGCTACTGATCAGATGGGTAACTTTGTCAATTACTTAGAAGTGATAGCTCCTGCCACAGAGGTAACTGGCGCTCCAACTACTACCACCTTTGGAACATGGGACTCGAGTGCACAATCACAACAAGCTCAGCAACAGAATTTGCAGCAAAATGAGGCATCTATCAAGGTCGAGAATCAGCCTCTAAGTGCACGCTCAAGAATAGCGCTACAAATAGAAAGAGAACCAGATGAGATGGGAGATGGTTTTTCCCGTTTCCATGACGAAATGCCACAAAAACCTCAATATGATTATACTCAGGATATTCCAGCCGTTTTTACAGATCCAACCGTCATGGAACAATACTATTTAACTCTAGATCAACAGCAAAATAACCATCAAAATATGGCGTGGCTAACACCCCCTCAGTTACCACCTCACTTAGAAAATGTTATTTTGAATAGTTATTCTAATTCTCAAGGAGAAAGTAATGAGAACACATCTGGTGCATTGCCTATCCCCAACCATGTAATTTTAAATCATTTAGCAACAAGCAGTATCAAACATAATACACTCTGTGTTGCATCCATCGTAAGATACAGGCAAAAATACGTCACTCAAATATTGTACGCTCCGTTACAATGAGTAAATCTTGGCCAAGCGAGAAAAGTAAATGCCTTAGATATATTATGAAGGATCAAAACTAGATAATTATCTATATACATATATATTTCATTTTTTTTCAGAGAGATGCATTCAATTGTAATCTGTAGTAAAGTCTTCTTCGAGGCACTATGCACGTCCCAAAGTACGATAAACAAAATAATCTAAGCGTGTAAATGGTACGGCTTACGGCAGCATACGGTTCTGCTTCTCAAATTTTTTTCCAAGACCTGCAAAAACAAAACTTGACCCCATTATGTTTTATCTTCCATGAACTGTGTGATATGCCGTAAAGAAGTGGTATTAGGGTAGCGGGATTTTGTGAATGCTTTATCTTTTTTTGCAGAAAGATCACCTAAAAGAATGTTCGTAGCTTGCTGATATGTGTCAAAAAAGTCACCAACAATGCTGCCATTATCTACTAGTTTCAGAAACTAGAAATATATTGTTGGCCTTTAGAATATCGAAAAGGTTTGTGCTCCAGGAGCTTGAACCCTTCCTTGCCAGATTGTAGATGATCATTTTAAAGGAAGTAGGGCTCATCGAATCCTGCTTTATAGGTTAACAGATAGGCTGCGAACTTCTGGTTCAAAAATAAAAGCGTTCATCAAAAGATTTTTGTAACAACTAAGTACCCATACCAAAATGTACCCTTTAAAAGATAGCGAGGCAAAAAGGTTTGATTCTAACAAAACAGAGCTTGCAGAAATTCTGGAAAATAATGTCAGAGGAATTCGCTATCTATTGATAACTATACAATTAGAAAGTGATATATATGCGACTTATATGTCTTTGCACATTCAATATTTTATAAATCATTAATCTGCTTGAAAGTGTTATAGTGTCTACTTGAAGCCCAATGCACAAATATCCAAACTTGTCATTTGCTGTAACAAGGAGGCTATCTTGTCATCTAGAACACCATTAGCATAATCATCTCTTGATTGTTGATCTAAATACTGTTGAATCTGTGCCAATCTTGTATAACCATCTGTACAGAAACGTAGCTGGATTTTAACTAGGGCTTCGAAACTTGGATCATAGTAAGGGACTCTCAAAGAGACCAACTGTGGAAGCTCTGTCTTCAACTGTTCATTTAGATTATCAAAAATATCCTTGGCTAATGCCAATTCCTTTTCAGCTCTTGGAAGCTTTGCTGCATCCTTTGCAGGTTTATCCACTAATCTACGAACTTTGGCCTTGGCTGCATCATAGTCCTTCTTCTTATGTTCTCTTTTCTTGATGGCATCATCAATTTCTCTGAAGTAACTCGAAAATTTAGTTATAGGGTCTAAAACAGTCTCTCTAAACGGGCCATCTAGTTGCTTCACGGTTTCTTGGTCAAAGTCTTGTACACTTTGTAAATAATATCTTCCAACATTGTAGTTCGATCCCGTTACAAATTTAGAATCATCATACAGACTGGATATACCTTCAGCAATAGCGACTTGTGATGCAGTAACAGCTCTGATCGAATCAAGATAACCTTTAGCTTCCTTAGTCAAAGAATCACCTGCTTTCTCGAGTGTTTTGAACCTACGTTCTTCCATGTTATATTCCTTGTCGACTGTTTTGTCCACATCCTTTACGAGCACACTATTACCAGCTCGATTAATTGCCTTCTTAAAGCCATCCCAGCTCATGGTTGATCCACTAGATTTTAGTTTTTAGAAGTTTCTTAGTAAACCGCAATGGGTACAGCTTTTAAAAAGTTCTTGTTATGACGAGATTTCCTATGCTGAAAAATAGGAATAATACACGCAATACACTTTAAAGCTGAAATTGAAAAATAACTATTTGTATCACGTGTAAATAGATAGTTTTTTGATAAAATAATTATAGCCATTTTAATTTGTAAGTTGTTTACGCGTCCGAAACACCAATAAATTATAATTTGCCGAACTTGTTATGACGGACAGTATTTTCAGATATTTGCCATTTCTGTCACATTAATCACGCAAGCCAAAGCCATTATGATAATCTGTAACCAAGGTCTCCGGATCTCAAAATACATATTACCTATCTGAATATACTTTGCCTCTTGGAGTGACTAAATGCAGGATCAGCGAGAAGAGACGGTACTCGTAACCGTGTTCTCAGAGTCCTAAAGTAGGTTCCTTAGAAAGTAGGAACGTGTAAATACAATATACTATTGGACTATCTGGTGTTAATTATTGCATTATATGTTATATTTATATTTTGTGATCCACGGTCATTTTCAGATGAATAGTGAAAAATGACATGTTTTATCTCTGCAACTTACCTCTTTTGAAACCTGGAGGTGGTTGAAATTTTTTAGTTTGCTGTGGTACGTTATTGAATCTACTTGATGTGACTTGTGTAGGTGTTGATGAATTAGGTGGCTTTGTTACTTTTCCTTTCTTGTTCTGCTTCTGTTGTTTTAATAGTTGTTTCTCCTCTTTCTTTGTCTTAGCCAATCTTTCCTTTTTAGTTAATAAAGGTTTATCCTCTATAACAGTAGATAGTACGTGCTCACCTCGCAGGATAATTAAGCCAAGAGTTCTTTTCTCGATCTTCACAGCTTCCTTGAGCATTTTATCATCAGATGTTTTCCTAATCTTATTCTGCTGTGTCTTTGGTATCCGCTCTTCAACACAGTCATTTAATATAAGATTCATATGCTTATCGAAGGCAAGAAGTTCACCGATGTATACTCTTCCATCTTGGGCTATAACTCTTAACCTATAATTTATAAGGTCAGATAGACGACTATTCTGTTTAACTTTTGAAGTCGCCGACATGGTTTGAATTTTGGTTATCAGAAGTTTAGATACCTAAGGTGCAATATTCGTCTATTGAGTGGATAACAGACTGATTAACTGGTTAGTTATCTATGAGGAATTATTCTAAAACCTCTTTTTCTTCAAGTATTCGGGAACCTTCTTTTTTTTTTTTTTTTGTCCAAATATGAAAAGACTTGTAAAAATTAATACATTACACGAAATTAATATAATTTCGCATACCCTTCAAAAATCGAACTATAAGTTCTAAAGGAATTACCAAAGTCCAAATTAAGTGTTATATAGAGTAGAAATGTCTGATAAAGTGGAAGACATTAAAGCTGAGACGCCAAAAGATGAAAATACTCATACCAGTACGGAAACTGTCGCAGAGCAAATTCCTAAGGAGAGTGGCAATAAGGAAAAGCGTAAGAGAAGAAGAAGAAACTACGATGATTATGATGCTGAGGTTGACAAAGAAGAAAAAGAAAATAAGCTGAACAAAAAGAGCAAGAAAATGGGCGCTGCAGAGGAAGTTGATGAAGATGAGTCTGACTTGGATGATGAAAAGCTGGATATGCTAATTGGCAATGAAGCCGAAGAGGAAGATGATTTGGCTGAAATTGATACTTCCAATATTATAACTGGTGGGAGAAGGACACGAGGTAAAGTCATCGATTACAAGAAAACTGCAGAACTACTTGACCAAGGGGCACAGAAGGACAGCTCTGTTGCCGAAGAAGAAGAGGATGACGAAGACGAGGATGTAGATTTCAAAGTAGACAACTGATCTGCTATTCTTTACCATGTTCTTAGTTTCTATTCATAGTTTACCTTATTTACTGCAAAATTCCTTTTTAGGAAATCATGTAAACAAATCGCTTTTCGAGAATTTTGTTATAGATAAAATCCTCTACTTTTCCCATCATGTAATATGTATGGGAGATATCCATATATGTCATCGTGATTCTAGTTATTTACTATAGGAGGTCTAGAGATATCAATTCAACTGATAGCTACATAGTTTCCTGTATTACTCTCTGATTTATCAGGAGTTCGTAAAATAATCAAAGTAACACAAGGGATATTTAACAAAATTGAAGGTATTTAAGAAAGAACGGCTAACACTTATTCAATGGCATCTCAGATAGATCATTCAAAAATATTTCTCAGGGGACGAGTTAGTCGACAAGCCACGGAGGAACTTGGATTGGGATTATATTCAGATCACTCCATGAATGGTTCGACGCCGGAAAGATCAAATGTTGCCAAAACTGCAAGACATAGAAATTCTGCCTCGCAGGTACGTTTTTCTCTTCCAGATCCCAAATATATCGAGTCTTCCACAAATAGTGATAGTTTATACTCTCCATCAACTTCTCCTCTGAAGATTGTTTTTCCTAAAGACCCTGAAGACTATGAAGCCCTGAATGATTCAAATATACTGAATGAAGAAGAAATACGATCCCAGGGGCATTTTATGAATTTAACCACTAAAACTATGATTGATGTTCCAGAAGATATATGGAAATTTCATCAGAATCACAGAGCTCCAAGAAATGGGCATCGAAAATCCAAATCAACGGATTGCAGCAATGCGCAGGGAGGGAATCATGTCAAGCCCTTAATATATAGTGATCCGGTGATTAGTGGGCACAAAAGGTCGAAGTCACTACAATCTATCATCTCAGACACAATAAATCTATACAAAAGTGAAACACTGAGTGCCTCTACGAATGACTCCACTAGTATAAGAAGGCAAGTTACTCCCCTCGATATTCCATCTTCAGAACGTCTAAAACCTAGAAAGGATGATTTATATTTAACGCCAGAATCACCATTAAACAGGTATAATATCCCTATTCCATTGGAAATTAAGTTGCCACCTTTTCTGTCACCACAAAATAATAACAAAAAAAGGCGTAGTCTAGTCTACGATGGAGCAGGATATAGTTTCTGCGAGGATAAAAGTGAAGAAAGTGCACTAACATTATCTGAAGAGGAGTATTCTAATTCAATAGTTTCCTCGGTGGATCTTTCCATCCCGTCGGCGACATATGATATTTCGTTCGATATGAAGGATAGCAATGCAAAAGTAACTGATGAACTGTTAGGAATAGATGAGCATGCAAATGTGGATCTCAAGCTTCAGAATAGAAATCTCAGAAAACCAAAAATTTTGGAAAAGCAAGGATTGCCTAATACTACCTATGAAAGAAGTAACGATTTACAATACAGTGTTAATGTACCTGGCACTCCAAAAGGAGGAGATAATGCTCCCTCTGATAACTCCAAACCGAAAATTACCGCTAGGACACTCGGCATAAAGGGCAGTTCGAATGCCAGGGATTCATTAAAAATCCTTTCGACACCATCCAAACAAATTATAATACCCGATCTTGAACGAAATCCATTAAGTTCCCAGAAAAGTACTTTTTCCAATGGTACCCTGAGCTTTTTTGAGAAGCTTCAGTCCTTTGAAAATAATGATCAGTTACCAGAAAATGATGAGGTGGAGTGGAGCGAGACTGGAAAATTAAATTGCGATTTCAAATTTCCGTCACTGACGCCTTCTGAGGACTATCATCAACATCATACTGAAGAGCATCAAAATCTTCAATTCTTTAACGCATCTGCAAAGAATATAAGTAGAGTAGGAACCCAATTTGAAGAAGATGAAAAATTTTCTAAAGACTTTAAGTCAAATCTGCGTCTCATGAGGAATCCTGCTAGCCCCTCAAGAACCTTCATAAACACGCACAGAAGAAGTAGAAGCATCCGGAGTGTTGATTTACAATATGTCGATCTACAAAGCACTTCACCGACTTCTACAAAGTACGTTGGTCATCAAAGTGAAAGGAGTATGAAGACTTCCACTAATATTGGCCCTCAAGTCCCAGCTAGATCATCTTTGAGGCCAGTGTCTCCTTCTTCAAACATCTATGAGCCGGATAATACTTCAGAACAGTCTGACGAAGATAGTATAACATCCTCCTATTCTGATCATGAAAATACAGAATCTAGTGCGAAAATATTATTTGAAAGACCTGCTGCTAAAAATTTACCCAAAGAAGCTAGACCACTCTCCTCTTTTCAATCATTTTCTAGTCCCATTTCTGACTACAATCTGGAACTTGAATATACTACATATGAAGACACACATCCTGTGCTTCCGACTCGACAACTTTCCAATGTTGGAAGTAAGCAATCGGCCTCTACTATTAATAACTCTGAATTTTCACATTTATCATATAAAACCGATTTGACGCTCCCCAGCAGTCCATTATTGACTCGCTCAGTCATTTTGGAAAAGCACAAGCGAAATTCGATGGCATTGAGGGAAGAGGATGCTGGTGAGAAAATAGCCAATCGGAATGTGCCACTAAAGAAGATTCTTGATTACGAGACAGTGCAGGAAAGAATTGGAGGAAAGCTAGTTGATGTGATAGTGCTGGATGATATCGAGGAGGGGAAAAATACGCAGAAAAGTAAAGTTCCCAATAGAAAAAGGTATACTGAGGTACTGGAAATGTGCGAGAAAACAGCTCAGGATGCAAGATGCGCCATTTATGATCTTGTAAAGAATGAAACATGCAATGAGACAGTGACGGGAAAGCGTTCTGCTCAGCTCTTCGAAAAGCAAGCACAGCAGGAGCGGTACCTTCGTAATTTGAACAGGTCTATTAAAATACGCTCTAGGAGTAAATCAAACTTTAATTAGACTTTCTGTAAGTGATAATTAAATAATTCAAGTGGCGATGAAAAAGTGACTAGAATTTTCTACTCTACTTTCTTGATATTTAGCTTAGAAATGACAAGGTTCTAGCTCAGCGTGTGTGTTTTTTTACTTTTTTTTCATTAAATATTATATATTAAAACTATATAATATAACAATATATGCTCTTTGAATGTTGATAGTGGTCTTTTTGCCTTCTGAAAAAATGTAAGGCATGTGTCAAAAGCTTACAACTGAGAAATTTTGGAAATCATCTTTTCGGTGAACTGGTTGTAGATCCAACTGTTTCTAATATTGGACTAAGAGAATATGAGCTTTCCTGTGTATATCCCGGACTTGTCGTAAAAAAGTTTAAACTGGGTTCTAATTCAGTATCAAAGGCTGGATGAGATGGCCTGGACTGATCACTTAAATTATGTTTATCAGAGAACAATTTTGGTTGTCCCGGAGCGTGATTGAAAAAAGTTACTGTTCTATTGTTTATTTTTAATTTATTCTTTAACGAGGTGTCACCCTTGCTGGCACCATTAGGTTTGCTGTTGAAGCTATGCGTCTCTTTAAAGGCAGCAAGTGATGAACTTGGGAATCGTTCGTCACTTGACGCCGATTTAGCTGCTCGAAAATTAAGCTTTAGTCTACCCCGTTTTATTTGAGAGTCATTCCGATAAGATTCTGAATCATAATCATAGTCTTCCGGGATTGTGTTTATTTCATCGAGATAATAGTCATCGTCTTTATCTACCATAACCTTGGACGATGCGTTTTTATCGTGCTGCTCCATTGTTTTCCCATTTGGAATATTACGAGAATTATAATATTCATCTTCTTCCGCCTCATCTATAAAATACAAGTTGCTCATCAGATCAGGAACTTCTGCATCTAAGCTGCTATTCAGATCATGATATTTCAATGTCTGAGATTTGGCAGGTGGAGGGAGATGTGAAATATAACTATGACATAGAGAATTTTGTCCAAAGAGGTACATACTAGATACACTTGTACCTGCGTTATTAGTTCTTTTGAAAGTAGATTCTGACAGTTCGCATGAACGTGCCGAAGTAGGATTGAAAGGAGACTCCAGCGTTCCTGTGGATGGCTTACTTTCTGTCGGTGTTGTAGGCTTTAGATTTGATATAAGGGGGGAATGTCCATATAAACTTTCAATTAATGGATTTGTGACATTGCTCTGATAGAGCAAGCCATAATTTTCTGCATCATCGGTAAAGTGCTCAAGGTTTGAAAAAACAATTTCCTCTTCTTCTTTTTCCTCTTCCTCCTCATCTGACAAATCTAATAAATCTTTATACGACTTGATATTTCTCTCCTTTTTTGTTAGATAGCTTTTTTGAGAATCCTCCCTTAATCTTATCTGGCCCCCATGAAGAGCCTCTTGCTGTGTGAATTTTTTTGAAGTACTAAGAGAAGGTAGTACTGGAAAGTGTTTTGACCTCAGATCAGACTCGTTACTAGAGTAGCTCATAGTATGTTCATATGGAAAGGCATTATATTTCTTTTGGACACTATTACTAAGTTTATCTTGTTCCTGTTTAACAATACCATTCTGCTTGTCGCCGTTTATTGCTAGTTGGTGGTCAGTCACATTCGAGACGGCACCATTTCTAGAACTAACAGGCTGTATTTCTCTCGGCATATTTGCTGAAGTGTCATTCGGACTACCCTTATCATGTATTTTGTCCGAGAGTTGACTTGATTTGGAATCCTCAGTCTCTGATTGCTTAAAATCTGTATGAACTTTGTAGTTGGGATGGCCGATTTCCTTTTCTGGCGCACCGTAAAACATTTCTCTATCATCTTCATCATCTGAAATACTGAAGATGTCATTGTATTTTTCTACTTTTTCATTTGAAAGTGCTTTGGTTTGTGTAATAGGATGTGTACTATATTCCTCTTCAAAACTGTGGTCTTGATAAAAGTTCATATCCTCATCAAAATTTTCATCTTCATAGAGGTCGTCGATGTAAACTTTTTCATTTTTCTCCACCTGTAGTTCATCTGGCTTCGAATAATATTTGACAGACGACGTTCGACCATTCAGACCAGTATATTCGAAGGAAAATCTGGAGGTATCAGAGTCTGAATCTGAGCCTGAGTCCTTATGAGAACGCACATCTAAAATCGAAGATAAGAAGTTTTCGGCTTCACCTTTTGAAAATGAAGCAACCTCACTTTTTTGAGGTGAGGCCTCTAGGATTGTAATCTCTGGTAAACTTTCCAAACTTAAATGATTTTGACTAAGGCTGACAATATCATCTTGTGAATGTATTCTAAAGTTTCTATTCTTCATTTTCTTCATAATTTCAGAGTCATCGGTAGATACGTTACTGTTTGTTTCAACCACTGCAGTTTTTGCAATAGGATCGAGCTCAGAACTTGATACTCGTTCATAATTAGATGCATTTAACTTAATGAGTTGAGGACCAAGAGTTGAAGACGGCGTAGTGCCCCATGAATGGGTAATTGTACCCTTTATTGGAAGGAATTTTTCGTCATTTAGCAGGTTTTTGGACGCTTTCTTTTTAATTGGTGAAATATCAGGCTCATATACTACCCTTGAATTCATTAAAATGTTATCAGCCGCAAAAACTGAGTTTAGATTTGAGTTCGACGTCTTTTTGAACAACTTAGAGGCAAAATTAGCTTTATTAGCTAATCGGTGAAGAGGAGACTCGTGGATTGGTGAACTTTTAGTTGAGGACGAGTTCGTGAGACGAGGTGGAGTAGTAGGTTGGTTAAAAGATATTGAATTTTCGCTATTCCGCCTTTGGCTATGAGGAGATTCAAACCAGCTAGTGTTTAGGAGTGAATCGGCACTGGATGAAATAGATTTATTTAACTTAACATTGGCATTTTCAAAGTGATTATTAGCAGCATCCTGGAAATCAGCTTTTCTATGTGACTTAATGAAAGAACGCATAAAGAGCTAGGATGGAACCTAAATAAGCTCAAGCCTTTTTTTTACCAACTGTAAATTAACTACTTACTATATGACTTTTTCCAATTGAAAATATCGATGTACTAATGCCTGTTTTCGAAAATTACGTCAATCCGCCGATCTATATAGAAAGAACTTCGTGATATTTATAAATTCAGGTAATCAATATAGGAAAATTCAATAAAATATTGATATCCTCGAGCTTTACATTACCAAATTGGCAGTACAAAACGAGCATTAAGGCATCATATAAGGGTGAAGGCTGCTGAGTTTGTGAGACAATAGAATCTGATGTGATTTTTTAACGAGTGAGGCTGTAACTGTTTTCTGTGTGTTTATCTAATCCCTTCAAGTTACATGTAAAGGTGTAAAAACAGCGCATCAACAATAATAGAATATGTATAAACATTTATTTCTTGTTTCTTTTTGTAGAAGCTGCTAATGATTTTATTTTTTAGCCTTTTGATTGAAATTGTTAGGTGTACTAACTTGAAGTAAAATTACTAAAAGAAAAAATCTTTATGAGAGATATGCTCAAGATGATTGTTACATGTTTCAACTATTACACTAGTAACATTCAAACAAGATCACTCCGGTTTACCTCTATCAGAAACGAGGATGGAGCAGACGGTACACTTTTGTAAATACTCAATTGTACGTTTTTCGAGTGATTGTTGGTCACCATAAATAGAGATAACCAGTGATTAACAGTTATGGTAATTACGATTAGAAATTATATTGATTGAATATATATATAATGTGGTAATAATATTAGTTTTTAGGTTTCTTGGATTCGTGACATATCTTTATTTCTCTGACCCATTCACTTTTCAAAATATCTTTAGTTGTTATTCTTCTATGAGGTACTGGGTCTAGAACCGAATAAAGCACATTTCTACATCTCGCTCTCTTCAAACTTTCAATTGGCTCGTAGCCATGCATTGATTTTCTAGATTTCAAATATTTGGAATAGAATTGATCATCTTTCTTAGCACAATTCCAGACATGACGACCGGTTCTCATGGCCATGTAAATGACACCACATGCCCATATGTCTACAGGTCTTGGATCAAATTCCTGGAGAACGAACTCTTCTGGTGCAATATATGGCATTGAACCACAGATACCACCAACTAGATGAATACTCTTTTCCCATGCAGTTCTAAAGCATTCACTGCTTCCAAAATCGGTGATTTTCAAAGTACCTTGAGAAGTCAACAGTAGGTTTTCTGGTTTTAAATCTCTATGACAGATTCCCATATCATGTAAATAACCAACACCTTGAATAAGTTGTTTAAAGAAACAATCAGCTTCTAGATAATTCAGCTTACCATGAGTTACGATTAAAGAGAATAAATCTCCACCGGGACAGTACTCCATGACTTCACAGTAATTGCCTTTGCAGTCCTTGTACAGATCTAGAGTCTTGACGATATTAATATGATTTAAAGATGATGAGATACAAAATTCCGATGTCAATTTTTTATTATATTTTTCCTGTGATTCTTCACTAGAAATTTTACGTTTAAATTCTTTGACAGCAACGATACCGTCTTCCTTTTTGTTGTAACAAATTCGTACAGTACCAAATGATCCTCTTCCCAGAATCTCTTGACAAAAACCGTACTTTTTTTCAAAAGAACCCAGGGTTGATTCATTAGAGGGTACTTTTTCCATGGCATTTACGAGATTAGTTATCAAAGAAGGTGGTGCACTATGAGTACTACTACCACCATTATTAGCGATTGTACCGTTGATAATACCCGGAACTAACGATACAGCATCTTTACCTAGTTTATTTTGATTATTATGTAGTATACTTTTAATTAAGTTGGATAAATTTTCTTGTCTTTTCTGATTCTTCAAAAAATGGCTATGCGAACCATCACTATGAACTATTATGCGTTGACACTTCTTCTTATTATTAGTATTATTATTGTTATTATTATTGGTGACTGTATTGTTATTGATACTAGAATCTAGAATATTATCTGAGGTTATGGATGTGCTAGTGGTAGAATTTGATGAATATGAAGAAATTGAGGATGAGCATGAATTATTATTATTGGTTGATGCAGAGGATAAAGATGGGACACTGACAGTTGAATTTTTAGATCTATGATCTTTCATGAGAGACACTGTATCTTTGATACCAGTATTTCTCCGAAGAAACCAATCGACTTTGGGAGTCAATACGTTTCTTGAAGAACGCTGCTCAGTAGCGACTGTCATATTGCCAATGAGAATTTTCGTACCACTGTCAGATTGAAAAAAAAGGTAGGGTAGGGAATCACGAAGAGAGTGAGAATGAACTTATCTTTCCGGGAGATATATAAATATTAGATGAATTTACAATATATAATTTTAGGACAACAAGATATTTTGGCTCACCTGTCATTGTTATATACCAAATTCTCACTGGTAAATAACATATTTGACGTTTTGCAGACGTAGAAGCCAAAAAAAGAATTCTCTACCGGTGGTGGTGGTGAATAATTGACGTCTGTGCTTTTTGCTAACCGTTCCGATTTCAGAGAGAGAGGGAGATGGCTCGAGAAAAATTTTCAGCAGTTTTTTTCTTTTCGCAAAAAGGAACCTCCAGGAAGAAAGCGTAAAGTGGGAAGCGACAGAGAGTATTCGACGTAGAGAAAGTAAATAGAGAGGTGAGTGAGGAGGAGAAATTTGGATTTTGGGCATGTAGATTCCATCACTGGAAACGGAAAGAATCGCAGGAATGAAAAGAGAAATAGAGCAATTTTATTACGTAGAAAAGCAAATAAGAGCAAAACCGAGCAGAGAGAGAGAGAGAGAGAGAGAGAGAGAGAGAGAGAGAGAG